>NC_034186.2:67341934-67349082 GCF_002021735.2 Oncorhynchus kisutch | reverse complement strand
TCTCTCCTCTCCTCTCTCTGTCTTCTCTGTCTCTCTGTCCTCTCTCTCTCTCCTCTCTCTTACTACACATATATACACTCTCTCCCTCCCTCTTTGTCCGACTCAGGAGATCCCAAAGAACTCTCCATTCATCCCTCTGTGTTGATGCCTTGGTTCTGTGTGCCCAGGAGAGAAAGCTGTGAGCAACACTTGTAATTTTCTACATCCTGCATCACTGTCGGCGCGGTGTTAGCAGCGTGGGGGTTAGGTGTCAGCCCCGTCCCAATCTCCCGTCAACCCACAGAGAGGAGCTCCGGAACCGTCTGACAAACTCAGCACCCTTTCTACAGGGTCAGTGTGTGTCATGGGCACTTCGTCAAGATGAGAAACAGTGGGAGCAGGAACAGCCACGGAACACACAGTCACAGTGGGAGATGAGGTGATGTGAGGCCGTCTCCCAAAGTTCTATCCCTCACTGTGAAGGTCCACACCAGCAGGTGTTTCAGAGCCAGGTAGCCAGGCGGGTCCACCATAGAAATATAATGCCTTTAGTTCCTGGTTATGGGTACACTTCTTACTTTACATCCTGGCTGCTAGTCCACTCATCATGGTAAATTGACTTGAATGAGGATGTCCATTCTAGTAATTCTATTTCTGTTTTCAGAGCCAGGTAGGATCATAGAGGTCCTATAATTCAGTTGATTCAGGCAGTTCCACCCCCAGGCTCCACACTGCAGCCAGGCAGCCCAGCAGGCACATGGATGTATCACCAGAGAAAGAAATTGACAAAGGCCTTACGTGTCACTCTCGTCCCAGGAGATGCAGGTCTGGTTTGTGGTGCCCTGATCAGACAGAGAGAGAAACAGTCACATGGTTGACATATGCACAGCCACAGGTCGCAGGGGTGCTGAGGGTGCTGCAGCACCCCCTGAAAAATTAAAAACAATTAAAAACTCATCTTCCCGTGGCCATGGACATATGCTCTGATTACAGATGTTCTCATATACCTCCATATACCTCCATGGACATATGCTCTGATTACAGATGTTATCATATACCTCCATATACCTCCATGGACATATGCTCTGATTACAGATGTTATCATATACCTCCATATACCTCCATATACCTCCATATACCTCCATATACCTCCATATACCTCCATATACCTCCATATACCTCCATGGACATATGCTCTGATTACAGATGTTCTCATATACCCCCATATACCTCCATGGACATATGCTCTGATTACAGATGTTCTCATATACCCCCATATACCTCCATGGACATATGCTCTGATTACAGATGTTCTCATATACCTCCATGGACATATGCTCTGATTACAGATGTTCTCATATACCTCCAGTTGTGAGGTTGAAGAAATAGATTTGTCTAGTGCTTTTCTAAGTGCTAAAAGTGCTTTTCAGTGCTGAAGGCATGATAAGTCTTTTGAAAAGCTCTCAAATATCAGTATCTTGTGTTTTTATGGGATAAGCCACCTGATTTGTCAAGGCCCTACCTACTCTGTTACACTACAGAGGTCAATTACCACTGAGGTCACTGCTCAGGTCAGAGGGTCAGATGTGAAAGGTCACTCACATTGTAAAGGTGTGAGAACTGGACCTCCACTGGGGTAGAGAGGGATCCTGGGGTAGGCTTGATGGTCACAGACACCACCTTGGAGTTGAGCACGGTGCTGTTTCTGGAGGGAGGGAGGGACAGAGTGGTGTCACCAGCATAGGACAACACACATGGTCAGGTGACATATCACGTGAGAACCACACATCATTGTCATCGTTGTCAATCGCTGTTCCCTTCAACCAACTCAAACCTCCCTGCAGTAATACTGCCCCGTCCCTACAACACACGTTACCATCTCTCCCTAACACAGCAGTAATACTGCCCCATCCCTACAACACATGTTCCCATCTCTCCCTAACACAGCAGTAATACTGCCCCGTCCCTACAACACATGTTCCCATCTCTCCCTAACACAGCAGTAATACTGCCCCGTCGCTACACACATGTTCCCATCTCTCCCTAACACAGCAGTAATACTGCCCCGTCGCTACAACACATGTTCCCATCTCTCCCTAACACAGCAGTAATACTGCCCCGTCCCTACAACACATGTTCCCGTCTCTCCCTAACACAGCAGTAATACTGCCCCGTCCCTACAACACATGTTCCCGTCTCTCCCTAACACAGCAGTAATACTGCCCCGTCCCTACAACACATGTTCCCGTCTCTCCCTAACACAGCAGTAATACTGCCCCGTCCCTACAACACATGTTCCCGTCTCTCCCTAACACAGCAGTAATACTGCCCCGTCCCTACAACACATGTTCCCGTCTCTCCCTAAAACAGCAGTAATACTGCCCCGTCCCTACAACACATGTTCCCATCTCTCCCTAACACAGCAGTAATACTGCCCCGTCCCTACAACACATGTTCCCATCTCTCCCTAACACAGCAGTAATACTGCTCCTTCCCTACAACACATGTTCCCATCTCTCCCTAACACAGCTGTAATACTGCCCCGTCCCTACAACACATGTTCCCATCTCTCCCTAACACAGCAGTAATACGCCCCGTCCCTACAACACATGTTCCCATCTCTCCCTAACACAGCAGTAATACTGCCCCGTCCTACAACACATGTTCCCATCTCTCCCTAACACAGCAGTAATACTGCCCCGTCCCTACAACACATGTTCCCATCTCTCCCTAACACAGCAGTAATACTGCTCCTTCCCTACAACACATGTTCCCATCTCTCCCTAACACAGCAGTAATACTGCTCCTTCCCTACAACACATGTTCCCATCTCTCCCTAACACAGCAGTAATACTGCCCCGTCCCTACAACACATGTTCCCGTCTCTCCCTAACACAGCAGTAATACTGCCCCGTCCCTACAACACACGTTACCATCTCTCCCTAACCACAGCACACATGTCCCTCAAGACACCCTTGTATGTCCCAGCACTTAACCCATGTCCCGTTTGAAATAGACAATGTTTCACAGTCCCCACACTCTGCCTCCTCCCCCTACTCTCTCTCATCTGCAACTTCTCCCTCTCTCTCTTTCTCCCTCTCCCTCTCGCTCTTTCTCCCGCTCACTCTTTCTCCCGCTCACTCTTTCTCCCTCTCGCTTCTCAGAATGCAATCAGTCAACATAAACACTTGTGTCAGCCAGTCTCTGTCTAAAACTGATCACATTTCCTTGAAGGGGAAAAAGATTCTGAGGGGAAAAAGGAAAGAACAAATAACTAACTAGGCCTGGGTAAAGACAAAATGGAAGAGGAGTTTCCACACGCACGCCCTGGGTTGAAAGTAGATTTCATTTATTATCGGTACAGGACACCCAAGCGAGCGCACAATACATTTTTTTATAGCCTTGGTATAATCATAGAATTACATAGGTGTATAGATCTATATGACCTCTGTGGGCCTTGTGCCCTAGACCCAGTAAAGATTTGTAATATCACTTCTAACATGCATTTCCTTTTAATGTGGCATAAAAACAGCCAGTCATGATGTTTTCAACTGATTGTCAAACAAACACTTCAAACGCGCACGTTCGTCCACTTGCAAATGATTCCAGCTTCCCAACCCCAACAGTGCACTGTGCACCCGCAATTTAATGAAGGGAAAGAGGAATCTGTTACAAAACCTTTTACTGCAGTGGGCTAAATCAGGGTCACACAGGCTGTTTCTTGGTAGTGTTAAACAAATCTACTTTAAAACTAAAGTATACACCTCACACACATGGTTATGGGCTTAAAAGAGACACCTGTACCATGTCAGACATAGAGTTGAAATGTATTCAATTGCGAGTTTGCATCCCAATATTGCACTTTATATACATCACAGAAGACTAACATATAACAAAACCGTTTGACATAGAAACTGTGTTTTTTTTAATGACTTTTATTAATTCTGAAATTGTAAAAGATTTGAATAACATTCCACCTATGAGGCCACTAGGTCATTTGACTGCAGGAAAGGGCTACAAAATGCATCCGTTTGCAGTGAATGAAGTATGTGGGAGGGGTTGGGTGTGATTCCGCCACGCTAGCCTGTGTTCCTCCATCTCATTATACACGCACATAACATGAACATAACGGAGAGAACACTCCTCACTGGACGAGAGAAAGCTGTAGCCCACAAATACACATTCCGTTTGATACATGTGCTCAGCATAAAGCAGTTCTCTGAAATGTTATTCATTCATAGCTCCTTCAGACATCCTTTTACGCAGACAAGAGACTAAGGAACTACGTGGGAGCATTCAAATCCCATTAGCCACCAATCAAAAGAGATTCTGGGATGTGTTCTGTGCTGGGCTGCGTTCCAAATGGCACCCCATTCCCTTTATAGTACACTTCTTTGACACATCCCTGGAGAAAGCATTGTAAGTAGAGATGTCAGTAAACCACTCTCACCTCTGTAAAGATAGGATGCTGCCCAGGTTTCTGTAGAGAACGATCCCGGTGACAAACGCTGACAAGTCATCNACCTCCATGGACATATGCTCTGATTACAGAATGTTATCATATACCTCCATATACCTCCATGGACAATTCTCTGATTACAGATGTTCTCATATACCGCCATATACTCCATAATACTACAGATACCTCCCATATACCTCCATGGACATCATGCTCTGATTACAGATGTTATCATAGACCTCCATATACCATCCATATATCCATATACCTCCATAGTATGCTCTGATTACAGATGTTCTCAATATCCTCCATATACCCTCCATGGACATATGCTCTGATTACAGATGTCTCATATACCTCCATATACCTCGTATACCTCATATACCTCCATGAAATATCTGCTGATTACAGATGTTCTCATATACCTCCATATACCTCCATATACTCCATATACCTCCATGGACATATGCTCTGATTACAGATGTTCTCATATACCTCCATATACCTCCATATACCTCCATGGACATATGCTCTGATTACAGATGTTCTCATATACTCCATATACCTCCATATACCTCCATGGACATATGCTCTGATTACAGATGTTATCATATACCTCCATATACCTCCATATACCTCCATGGACATATGCTCTGATTACAGATGTTCTCATAAACCTCCATTTGAGGGGATGATGAAATAGATTTGTCTAGTGCTTTTCTAAGTGCTAAAAGTGCTTTTCAGTGATAAAGGCATGGTAAGTCTTTTGAATGCCTTCACATATCAGTACGTGTGTTTATGGGATAAGCCACATTATTTGTCAAGGCCCTACCTACTCTGTTACACTACAGGGGTCAATTACTACTGAGGTCACTGCTCAGGGGGGGGGGTCAGAGGGTCAGAGGTGAAAGGTCACTCAGTTGTAAAGGTGTGAGAACTGGACTCCACCGGGGTAGAGAGGGATCCTGGGGTGGGCTTGATGGTCACAGACACACCTTGGAGTTGAGCACGGTGCTGTTTCTGGAGGGAGGGAGGGACAGTTGGGTGTCACCAGCATAGGACAACTCACATTGTCAGGTGAGCATATCAACGTGAGAACCACACATCATTGTCATCGTTGTCAATCGCGTTTCCCTTCAACCAACTCCAAACCCTCCCTGCAGTGAATTACTGCCCCATCCTAAACCAACACCATGTTCCCATCTCTCCCTAGCACAGCACACATGTCCCTCAAGACACCCTTGTATGTCCCAGCACTTAACCATGTCCCGTTTGAAATAGACAGTCCCTTTCTCCCTCTCGCTCTTTCTCCCTCTCGCTCTTTCTCCCTCTCGCTCTTTCTCCCTCTCGCTCTTTTCCTCTCGCTCTTTCTCCCTCTCGTCTTTCTCCCTCCGCTCTTTCTCCCTCTCGCTCTTTCTCCTCTCGCTCTTTCTCCCTCTCGCTCTTTCTCCCTCTTCTCCCTCTCGCTCTTTCTCCCTCTCGCTCTTTTCCCTCTCGCTCTTCTCCCTCTCGCTCTTTCTCCCTCTCGCTCTTTCTCCTCTCGCTCTTCTCCCTCTCGCTCTTTCTGCCTCTCGCTCTTTCTGCCTCTCGCTCTTTCTCCCTCTCGCTCTTTCTGCCTCTCGCTCTTTCTGCCTCTCGCTCTTTCTCCCTCTCGCTCTTTCTCCCTCTCGCTTCTCAGAACGCAATCAGTCAACGTAAACGTTTGTGTCAGTCAGCCTCTGTCTAAAACTGATCACATTCCCTTGGAGGGGAAAAAAATCTGAGGGAAAAAAGGAAAAAAAAAAGAACTAACTAGGCCCTGATAAAGACAAGATAGAAGAGGAGCTTCCACATGCCACCCCCTCCTCACCTCCCCCTTCTCTCCCACACCCCCTCCCCCTCCCTCACCTCCCCTTCTCTCCCCACACCCCCCTCCCCCTCCCTCACCTCCCCTTCTTCCCACCCCTCCCTCACCTCCCCCTTCTCTCCCCACACCCCCTTCCCCCTCCTCACCTCCCCCTTCTCTCCCCACACTCCCCACCCCTCCCTCTCCTCCCCCTTCTCTCCCCACACCCCCTCCCCTCCCTCACCTCCCTTTCTCTCACCCACACTCCCCACCCCTCCTCACCTCCCCCTTCTCTCCCCACACCCCCTCCCCCTCCCTCACCTCCCCTTCTCTCCCCACCCCTCCCTCACCTCCCCTTCTCTCCCCACCCCCTCCCTCACCTCCCCCTTCTCTCCCCACACCCCCTTCCCCCTCCTCACCTCCCCTTCTCTCCCCACACTCCCCACCCCTCCCTCACCTCCCCCTTCTCTCCCCACACCCCCTCCCCTCCCTCACCTCCCCTTCTCTCACCACACTCCCCACCCCTCCCTCACCTCCCCTTCTCTCCCCACACCCCCTCCCCCTCCCTCACCTCCCCCTTCTCTCCCCACACTCCCACCCCCTCCCTCACCTCCCCCTTCTCTCCCCACACCCCCTCCCCCTCCCTCCCTCACCTCCCCTTCTCTCCCACACCCCCCTCCCCCTCCCTCACCTCCCCCTTCTCTCCCCACACTCCCCACCCCCTCTCTCACCTCCCCCTTCTCTCCCCACACCCCCATCCCCTCCCTCACCTCCCCCTTCTCTCCCCACACTCCCCACCCCCTCCCTCACCGCCCTGGGGTGAAAGTAGAATTCATTTCTTACCAGTACAGGACACCCAAGCTCGCACACAATGAATATTTTATA
>NC_034186.2:67311934-67339434 GCF_002021735.2 Oncorhynchus kisutch | reverse complement strand
CACGCTGTGTCTGGCAGGCTGGCAGTATGGATGTGTGCTGAGAGGACACAGAAGTAGGCCAGGCAGCATGCAGAGGGTACTATACTGCTCCAGGCCAGGCAGCGTGCAGAGGGTACTGCAGTATACTGCTCCAGGCCAGACAGCTGAGATCCCATGGGTATCAGGGAGGAACCGAGCAAGAGAGAGGGAAAGTTTGTGTATGCATGTCTGTGTGTGTGTGACATAAAGTATCTTGCACACCCCTTCATATAATGGGCCTGCTAGCCAATATGTTCAGCCAGAATGATCACAGCAGTAGAGAGGCAACAAATGGGGATTTTTAACAATTATACAGTGCACTGTTGTGTGTGTTTGTGTGTGGGGGGGGGGGTGTGTGTCTGTGTGTGCGCACGCGCGCGCATGTGTGTGTGTTTGTGTGTGTGTGTTTGTGTGTGTGTGTGTTTCGATGCATGTCCCCCATTTTTACTGCTCTGATAAGTTTCAGAGAGGCGGCTGAGGAAAAACATTTCAATCAGTGCATCTGGGCATGGCCCCCTGTGAGCCATGCCTAGTATAGAGCAGCAGGTGAGAGGCATGAGTGACTGTTGATATGCTGTTGCCGCCATGGAGACACTTCTACCAGGGGGGAGGAGATTAGCTTTAATTGCCCCTGATTGGCTCCTGTTGACTTCTGATTAGCAAGTGACTGGTTCATTAGCATGGTAGCCGTGGTAATGATCTATGTCACAGAGAGAGCCAAAACTATCCCATTGGCTGAGACTGAGGAACCCCACGTCTCGACACAGCTGAGAGTCTGGAGGCTCTCAAATGTCAAGTGCAATTCCAGATGCAGAATGTTTGTTTGGGTGTGTGTGTGTGTGTGTGTGTGTGTGTGTGTGTGTGTGTGTGTGTGTGTGTGTGTGTGTGTGTGTGTGTGTGTGTGTGTGTGTGTGTGTGTGTGTGTGTGTGTGTGTGTGTGTGTCTGTGTGTGTGTGTGTGTGTGTGTGCTCTCACCTGGCTTGCCTGTGGAGAGGATGTTCTTGGAGACAGTAACTCTGTCCTCAGAGCTGCGGGCCCAGTCCATCATCCCCTTCCAGCCCTTCATAGGGAAGGTGATATCGGCATTACCTGCCACCGGACGCTTGTGGATGGACAGAACTGGAGAGAGAGAGAGATATTTTATTCACTACATAAACTCATGACTCATCACTTACTTAATCAATAAAGGCCCGAGGGGGTGTGGTATATGGGCAACGCAGGATGCCTGGATACAGCCCTTAGCTGTTGTATTTTGGCCATATACCACAAACCCCCGAGGTGCCTTAATGCTATTATAAACTGGTTACCAACATAATTAGAGCAGTAAAAATACATGTTTTGTCGTACTCGTGGTATACGGGTATGACAGCCAATTAGCATTCAGGGCTCGAACCATCATCCAATTAGCATTCAGGGCTTGAACCATCCAGTTTATAATGTGTGTTAGCCATTTGTTTGGTCAGCCTCTTCTTTCTCACTATGTACATATTTAACTAATAGCTATCTAAATACAGTAATAACTAACTTGTTTATTCTCTCTCTCTCTCTCTCTCTCTCTCTCTCTCTCTCTCTCTCTCTCTCTCTCTCTCTCTCTCTCTCTCTCTCTCTCTCTCTCTCTCTCTCTCTCTCTCTCTCTCTCTCTCTCTCTCTCTCTCTCTCTCTCTCTCTCTCTCTCTCTCTCTCTCTCTCTCTCCTCTCTCTCTCTCTCTCTCTCTCTCTCTGTGTGTGATATGTGTGGGACTAGGGAGTGTGAGGTCAGTAACTAGGAGCGGTGTGGCGGTGGGTTTGGGTGTAGGTTCGGCTGCAGTGCAGACAGCGAAGCGGGTATTGGGCTGGGCAGAGCTAGAAACAGCACCTTACGGCAGGCCCCACCACTCCTCCACACACTCCCCAGACACGCCAGCTACAGACCTCCCTATACACACTGTGCCATGTTCATCTGCAGGTCAGCTAGAAGCCAAGCACCTGCTGGTGGGATGCTGTTAGTTCTGTAAATATTATATGCTGCGTGAAACAGAGGAGTTCACAGTCCTTGTGTTTGTTTGTATGTGTGTGTGTGTGTGTGCGCAAGAGCGAGTGCCCGCGTGCGTGTTTGTTTGTGTGTTTGTGCATGTGTAAACAGAAGTTCACAGTCACTGGTCTGGAACTGAGCAGATTGTGAGTGTGATTTTAGGATCTCTTGAGACACAACCAAACTGGGCACAGACGTCAATTCAACATCTATTTCACATTGGTTGAAATGCCGTGGAAACAATGTTGATTCAACCAGTGTGTGCCCAGTGGGAACAGCCCAGGATGTCTGTTCTATAGCCCTGTTTGGTTTGTGGGTGGTACCCAGGGGAAATGGCAATATTTAGACCTCCTTGCTCACACCCTCTGTTCTGATTCCAAAAGACATAGAGAGACTGTACTGACTGAACCAGTGAGATCCACACACACCAGACACAGCGCTAACAGATGAGATCCACTAGTGTCCTGGCTGGGTGCATATCCAATTCAGATTATACAGCTCTGGAATACTGCCAATGTGGCTATCCCTGCTTTTCCACCATGGCCTAAAGACCTAGTAATAACTTGGGAAAAAAACTAATAGTTCAATAAAAAAAGTCCACATTGAACGAAGGCGCAGCTTTCTGAAAACATTACAAGCCATCGAATCCCTGCTTTCTCCATCCTTGTTTCAACAATTCCTGTCGTTGGAGGAGAGGATCCAAAGTCCCTCCTCCTCCAATGAGCTTTGGAGGAATTCAAGACATGCAATTTGAGAAGAATTTGAGAAGAATTGAGGACACAAGGACAGAGGAAGCAATATTTTCAGACACAGCCAAAGAGACTAAGGTCAAAGGAAAAAGCTTACCTAAGTTATCCGTGACCTCGACCATGTCCTGGAAGTCTTTCATCCTAAGACCATAGACGTCCACAAAGTCTTCCACCAACCGGAACAGCTCCTTGATGTTAGGACCCAACTAAGAGAGAGAGAATAGGGGAAGCCAGAGAGAGAGAGAGAAAGAGAGAGAGAGAGAGGAGACAAGAGAACAGATGGAGCGATCACCAAACAGACACCCACTGTTCATATGCATCACACACCATCCATATATCTCCAGGGAGACTGGTATGATGTCACTATGATGCCAATGGCTAGACACAAAGGCACCAGAGAATAGTCATTGAAATGATCTCTGTACAACACATGGCCGACACACATCAAGAAGGAGCACAAACTGTGACCATGCATGCTAGCTCATGTGTGTGCATAAAGAAGCGCCAGTGAGTCTGTGAGAAGAAGAGAAAGAGACCAACTCACCAGTTGTGCTTCTTCCCATCTCTCTCTGTTCTCCTCCATCAGCAGGTTACTGACTGACTGGACAAAGTTCTGTGATCCAGTAGAGAAGGAAGAGAAAGGGAGCGAGGAGGCCATGAGACATTACTCTACATTAGCCATCAATTGACCTACTACAAACACTCCCTCCAGCCATTTCTCTAACACCAGTCAATTCTAAATGTAGCCCTGACCCAAACCTAATGACCTACAGTGCCTTGCGAAAGTATTCGGCCCCCTTGAACTTTGCGACCTTTTGCCACATTTCAGGCTTCAAACATAAAGATATAAAACTGTATTTTTTTGTGAAGAATCAACAACAAGTGGGACACAATCATGAAGTGGAACGACATTTATTGGATATTTCAAACTTTAACAAATCAAAAACTGAGAAATTGGGCGTGCAAAATTATTCAGCCCCCTTAAGTTAATACTTTGTAGCGCCACCTTTTGCTGCGATTACAGCTGTAAGTCGCTTGGGGTATGTCTCTATCAGTTTTGCACATCGAGAGACTGAATTTTTTTCCCATTCCTGCTTGCAAAACAGCTCGAGCTCAGTGAGGTTGGATGGAGAGCATTTGTGAACAGCAGTTTTCAGTTCTTTCCACAGATTCTCGATTGGATTCAGGTCTGGACTTTGACTTGGCCATTCTAACACCTGGATATGTTTATTTTTGAACCATTCCATTGTAGATTTTGCTTTATGTTTTGGATCATTGTCTTGTTGGAAGACAAATCTCCGTCCCAGTCTCAGGTCTTTTGCAGACTCCATCAGGTTTTCTTCCAGAATGGTCCTGTATTTGGCTCCATCCATCTTCCCATCAATTTTAACCATCTTCCCTGTCCCTGCTGAAGAAAAGCAGGCCCAAACCATGATGCTGCCACCACCATGTTTGACAGTGGGGATGGTGTGTTCAGGGTGATGAGCTGTGTTGCTTTTACGCCAAACATAACGTTTTGCATTGTTGCCAAAAAGTTCAATTTTGGTTTCATCTGACCAGAGCACCTTCTTCCACATGTTTGGTGTGTCTCCCAGGTGGCTTGTGGCAAACTTTAAACAACACTTTTTATGGATATCTTTAAGAAATGGCTTTCTTCTTGCCACTCTTCCATAAAGGCCAGATTTGTGCAATATATGACTGATTGTTGTCCTATGGACAGAGTCTCCCACCTCAGCTGTAGATCTCTGCAGTTCATCCAGAGTGATCATGGGCCTCTTGGCTGCATCTCTGATCAGTCTTCTCCTTGTATGAGCTGAAAGTTTAGAGGGATGGCCAGGTCTTGGTAGATTTGCAGTGGTCTGATACTCCTTCCATTTCAATATTATCGCTTGCACAGTGCTCCTTGGGATGTTTAAAGCTTGGGAAATCTTTTTGTATCCAAATCCGGCTTTAAACTTCTTCACAACAGTATCTCGGACCTGCCTGGTGTGTTCCTTGTTCTTCATGATGCTCTCTGCGCTTTTAACAGACCTCTGAGACTATCACAGTGCAGGTGCATTTATACGGAGACTTGATTACACACAGGTGGATTGTATTTATCATCATTAGTCATTTAGGTCAACATTGGATCATTCAGAGATCCTCACTGAACTTCTGGAGAGAGTTTGCTGCACTGAAAGTAAAGGGGCTGAATAATTTTGATAGTTTTTGATTTGTTAAAAAAGTTTGAAATATCCAATAAATGTCGTTCCACTTCATGATTGTGTCCCACTTGTTGTTGATTTTTCACAAAAAAATACAGTTTTATATCTTTATGTTTGAAGCCTGAAATGTGGCAAAAGGTCGCAAAGTTCAAGGGGGCCGAATACTTTCGCAAGGCACTGTAATGACCTAATGACTTCCAATCCAAACACATGCTCCCTCCTCTTACTCTCATGTCTGCATTGCTGGGGCTGTTGTAGGCCCTTCTGAAGATCTCTGTCATGTTCTTCAGTACGTCCACTATGGCCAGCAAGTCTCCGCTGTAGCTGGTCCCATCGCTGGACGTCACCCTGAGCTTGGTCATCACCTCTGAAACTCCATCCCCCACAAGCCCCCGCTGGGCCTTGGACAGGTGTTCCCGAGTCTGTGGAGGAAAGGTATGAGTGAAGCACTCAGAAAATATCACCACTGAATAGAGGTGATCTTCTGATCAACTCACTTGTTAGTAAAGCTAACATACATTTCCTGTCTGTCTTCTTAATTTGGTCTTGACCATTTATGATTTGTTAGTAACATCCCACTGGTCACACACTGGTTGAATCAACATTGTTTCCACGTCATTTCAAAGAAATTACCTTGCACCAACGTGGAAAACACTCAACACTGGGGCCCCACAAGGGTGCGTTCTGAGCCCTCTCCTGTACTCCCTGTTCACCCACGACTGCGTGGCCACGCACGCCTCCAACTCAATCATCAAGTTTGCGGACGACACAACAGTGGTAGGCTTGATTACAAACAATGACGAGACGGACTACAGGGAGGAGGTGAGGGCCCTCGGAGTGTGGTGTCAGGAAAATAACCTCACACTCAACGTCAACAAAACTAAGGAGATGATTGTGGACTTCAGGAAACAGCAGAGGGAACACCCCCCTATCCATATCGATGGAACAGTAGTGGAGAGGGTAGTAAGTTTTAAGTTCCTCGGCGTACACATCAGAGACAAACTGAATTGGTCCACCCACACAGACAGCATTGTGAAGAAGGCGCAGCAGCGCCTCTTCAACGTCAGGAGGCTGAAGAAATTCGGCTTGTCACCAAAAGCACTCACAAACTTCTACAGATGCACAATCGAGAGCATCCTCTCTGGCTGTATCACCGCCTGGTACGGCAACTGCTCCACCCACAACCGTAAGGCTCTCCAGAGGGTAGTGAGGTCTGCACAACGCATCACCGGGGGCAAACTACCTGCCCTCCAGGACACCTACACCACCCGATGTCACAGAAAGGCCATAAAGATCATCAAGGACAACAACCACCTGAGCCACTGCCTGTTCACCCCGCTATCGTCCAGAAGGCGAGGTCAGTACAGGTGCATCAAAGCTGGGACCGAGAGACTGAAAAACAGCTTCTATCTCAAGGCCATCAGACTGTTAAACAGCCACCACTAACATTGAGTGGCTGCTGCCAACACACTGACTCAACTCCAGCCACTTTAATAATGGGAATTGATGGGAATTGATGTAAAATATATCACTAGCCACTTTAAGCAATGCTACTTAATATAATGTTTACATACCCTACATTATTTATCTCATATGTATACGTATATACTGTACTCTATATCATCTACTGCATCTTTATGTAATACATGTATCACTAGCCACTTTAAACTGCCACTTTGTTTACATACTCATCTCATATGTATATACTGTACTCGATACCATCTACTGCATCTTGCCTATGCCGCTCTGTACCATCACTCATTCATATATCTTTATGTACATATTCTTTATCCCTTTACACTTATGTGTATAAGGTAGTAGTTTTGGGAATTGTTAGCTAGATTACTCGTTGGTTATTACTGCATTGTCGGAACTAGAAGCACAAGCATTTCGCTACACTCGCATTAACATCTGCTAACCATGTGTATGTGACAAATAAAATTTGATTTGATTTGATTTTGATTTGGAAAAGACATTGAATTGACATCTGTGCCCAGTGGGATGTATTGAACTGAGCAGGCAAAATATCTCAAATGGCATTCTATGAGCACTTTGTAGCTTCTGTTTTCAGATGTAATGTACAAGAGTACATTTTGAATCGTTGATCATCTCTCTGGTACTCACCAGTGTTTGGATGCTGCGGTAGTCATTGGAGATACACTTCATATAAGTGGGGTTCTCCCAGTAGGCTATTCCCTCATCATCCAGGGTGCACCGCCTCAGGATCAGCCCTGGATGGGGACACAGACTGGGGAGTTAACATCACTAGAACCGTGGGATCCTAGAGGCATAACCCATCTTAAGCCAGGCATGTCTTATGGGTATCCCTCTGGCTAGGTGTAGATCAGGAAGGTTACTAAGGGTTTACTCTGAGACATGGCTGTAGACTCTTATGGTGTCTAGCCTCTGAGGCCATTGGAGTCTACAGCTAGAGTGTATTCAGAAAGTATTCAGACCCCTTAACTTTACCCACAATTTGTTAAGTTACAGCCTTATTCGATCATTTACTCCATATTTTTTTCACACAATTTCCACAATTTCCACACAGTACCCCACAACGACAAACAAAAACATGTTTTTAGAATGTTTAGCAAATTTATATAAAAAAACTAACAGACATACCTTATTTACATACAATAAGTATTCAGACCCTTTGCTATGAGACTCAAAATTGAGCTCAAATTAATTATATTTTCATTGATTATCCTTAAGATGTTTCTACAACTTGATTGGAGTCCACCTGTGGTAAATTCAATTGATTGGACATGTTTTTCAAAGGCACACACCTGTCTATATACGGTCCCACAGTTGACAGTGCATGTCAGAGCAAAAACCAACCCATGAGGTTGAAGGAATTGTCTGTGGAGCCCGGAGACAGGATTGTGTTGAGGCACAGAAATTTCTGCAGCATCGAAGGTCGACAAGACCACAGTGGCCTTCATCGTTCTTAAATGAAAGAAGTTTGGAACCACCAAGACTCTTCATAGAGCTGGCCACCCAGCCAAACTGAGCAATCAGGGGAGAAAGGCCTTTGTCACTCTGACAGAGCTCCACAGTTCCTCTGTGGAGATGGGAGAACCTTCTAGAAGGACAACCATCACTACAGAACTCCACCAATCAGCTCTCTATGGTAGAGTGGCCAGACAGAAGCCACTCCTCAGTAAAATGCACATGACAGCCCGCATGGAGTTTTCCAAACAGCACCTAGAAATCGGTCGGAATAGAAATCTTTGGTCCCTACAGTGAAAAATGGTGGTGGCAGCATCATGTTGTAGGGATGTCTTTCAGTGGCAGGGACTGGGAGACTAGTCAGGATCGAGGAAAAGATGAACGGAGCAAAGTACAGAGAGCTCCAAGCGCTCAGCACCTCAGATTGGGGAGAAGGTTCACCTTCCAACAGGACAATGACCCTATGCCCACAGTAAAGACAACACAGGAGTGACTTCGGGACAAGTCTCTGAATGTCCTTGAGTGACCCAGCCAGATCCCGGACTTGAACCCGATCGAACATCTTTGGAGTGACCTGAAAATAGCTTTGCAGCATCGCTCCCCATCCAACCTGACAGAGCTTCAGAGGATCTGTAGAGAAGAATGGGAGAAATTCGACAAATACAGGCGTGCCAAGCTTGTAGCGTCATACCTAAGAAGTCTCGATGGCTGTAGTCAATGCCATTGGTGATTCAACAAAGTACTGAGTATTGGGTCTAAATACTTATGTAAATGTGATATTTCAGTTGTTGTTGTTTTTATAAATGTGCAAAAATCTATAAAAACCTGTTTTAGCTTTTCATTATGGGGTATTGTGCATAGATTGATGAGGGAAATACATTTTTGGAATCTATTTTAGAAAAAGGCTGTAATGTAACAAAATGTGAGAAAGTCAAGGGATCTGAATACTTTCTGAATGCACTGTATGTCTCAGGGTAAAAGGGAGGTAGCTCACCATTTGCATTGGGAGGGCAGCGTACGGCCGCTGTGTCCCCTGCTGGAGTCATTTTCCACACTACATTGGAGAAGTTCTCCTCTGCACAGATCTCATGAGGTTCTGCACCAAAACCAAAAGCAAACATCAGTGTTCCACCAATCTGAGTGTCAAATGGGTTGTTCCACCGATTCAGTACCTTTTCAGAAGTGTAACTTGGTAAAAAACAACAACATTTGATTTCACAAAACGTGTACACCTGTCATAAAGAGCACATGTTCATGGTTTCCCATCTCAAGAGGTTCAATGAAGTAAAGAATAGTAAGTGCCTATTAAGTGCCAAATAAAGTAACAGGGTTTCCTCTTAAATCAGCCATGAATCCCCTTGTGACAGGAGGTATGGAAGCTTGTTGTGTGCATATCGTGGCTTCCCCCCTCTCTTACTCTCTCTCCCACCCCAGGTTTTACAGCAGTCATACATTCCTGGTAAAAACTCTCTGCACTGCCATGGAGTATTGAGGGAGAGAGCCTATGGAGAACAAAGACATTATTCTTGCCAAAACTCCTAATCCCCAAAAATTGGAGAATTAAACAATATTTCTATTTTTGAGAATGTTGGAGTGGTCCGTGGACACTTAAGGGACAGTCATGTCAAGGTTGTTTCATTTGGTGATCTCATGAAGGACAAGAAACACACATTACTGTGTCTTTGGTTGTGTACACTTCTCAATTATGGGTTTTGCATCTGATGGTTGTATAAAATATATGACTGAATATGAAACTATTTGTGACAAGATGTAATGTAATGTTAGCCTTCTAAACGAGATACTTGTTTAGATATAAAGTTTTAACTAGTCAGTGACCACGCCCCTGTGAGCCCAGAAATGACATCAGGTGTCATGGAACCGCCCCGTCTTCCACAGAGTACAAAACCACTTGTGATAAAATGTACATCAGACCAAAAAACATGGAAGCTGTCGCTTGAAATGGTTGGCAACTCTACCAAAAGACAAGACCAGAGAACGTGGAGATCATTCCCAAGTTGAAATGGCTAAGAAATCTACAAACTAAAGAACAGTTATTCAGGCTGCAGCTGTTTTTAAATACTTTAGTCTGGTAAACGCATCTGATCAAAGAAGTACTCTGACGTATCCAATATAACAACTGACATCTACGACAGACTTTGATCTTTGGTGGACAAACCAGAGGCTTTCTGTTGACTGACTATCCAGCAGACAGACCAGCGATCACAGAGAGACAACAAAGGCATACCCTCGTGAATATGTCAATTGCATTTATAAAATCCAAATGTGCGGTTGTTAGGGTGCTAAATTTCTATATTTACGATGAAGTATTCAACTGTATGTATGTAGTGAATCCATACTGAGTTTCCCACTCTTGAACTGTCCCCACCCCTTTCTACCAAGCTGCCATATCGGCTTAGCCCACTAGGGATTTTTCTATCATGTCAGTAACCAATGTTTGAACTGTTGTGTGTGTGTTTGTAAGTCTGTAATTGATAAGATTTATTATTTAGCAAATAAATAATTAAGCTAATTTGTATATTGCTAATTCATGATTTCTGCTAGGGTTCGTGCAGATATCCAAGGGTTTGCGGCATTCAGCAAAGAGACCGTGAGGTAATAATACATGAATAAGTGACTGTAATTGATAAGATGTGAAAATATCCAAAGAGTTAATTCTGGAAATAAATACTGTTTAAATATTTTCCAGTGGTGCCCCGACTTCCTAGTTAATTAAAGTTACATGATTAGTTTAATCACGTAAAGAATAATTACACATAGAGAATTTATTTGATAATATAAGTCTTCACATTTAATGATAGTCAACGCTACGAGACTATCTATGGGTATCAGGGTTGACGTGTTATCCTCGACCCACTCAATTTTCCGCCACAAAACACCAGAAATTTGCCAAATATAGTTAAACCAGCTCACCTTCTTTTACACTATGATTTGATTATAAGATGTTCAACTATTATATTGAAAAATATATATTTAAAAAGGAATCGTTTCACTATATTAAAATGAGAGTTCAGGTCATGTAACAGGGTTGACCTTAAAATGAGAGTTCAGTTCATGTAACAGGGTTGACCTTAAAATGAGAGTTCAGTTCATGTAACAGGGTTGACCTTAAAACGATGGACACTAATCACATGAAATAAATAATAATCTTCAGAAATTACTTTTTGTCAAAGCAACAAAATAACTAGGTCTTTACAATGATGGTGAAACTTGGAGACCTTTTAGGATTAAGTGGGTTATAATCTTCCTAGAAGTGACACAGGGTTTGTTTTTGTATTTTTTATGGATTTCTATTAGCTGCTGCCAAGGCAGCAGCTTCTCTTCTTGACATACAATATAATATAACGGAGGACAGAGGGTTGACGGAGGAAGTGTCAAAATGCTGCATTTTTCTATTTTAGCCATATTTTTTCATATTCAAAATCAGATTGATTGAATTCTCCATCTGGTCTATATTAAAGGGGACTTCATTTAAAGCAAGAATCCTTAATTGAAACAATAACAAAACTGTCACCTCTCTTGTGTTCTGGTAAAAAAGTTGAGGGATGGACCTGGAGAAATGTAACCACTCTCAAATTCAATAAGGTTATGACTGCAAGTCATCCATAACATCAAAATGACACTTTAAACCATGTTTTGAGGCTATACCGTGTTTGCTTACATTTACATTGTTTAAGCAAAAGGCACTCACTTCGTGGAACAACCCAAATATGTTCAATTTTGACAAAAGATATGAAGCAAAAGTAAACATGAGATACAGGACGTATAGTATAATAAAAAATGACAGATTGCCGATGACATCAGCTGATGTAAAGAGGGCTTCATAAATACATTGGATAGATTGATTAAGAGCACACCTTTCCATGACTGTGTTCTGACTACTCACCTGGACACCGCTTCTCATTGCAGCGTCGCACCTCCTCCCGATCTCCAGGACAATTTTCACCCCCAAAGAAGGGCCCATAGCAAATCCTCTGTCTGTGTTGGCTCCCCCCGCCACATGTCTTGGTGCAGCCCACCCACGACGTCCAAGGATGCCACTTCCCCTCCACTAAGACACAGAACACAGCTCTAATGGTTAAGATCAGGAATAGCGTAGAGTAAACTGATCCTAGATCTGTATACCTGTGGGCAACATCTACACAGAGTTTTGACAGCAGATGTTACCTGGGCACTCCCGTAGGAAGCAGTCTCTGGTCTCTATCCACTCCCCGCGACACTCTGATCCTCCGTACGAAGGTCCGTTACACTCCCTGATCCGCTGCATGGTCCCGTTGGAGCAGGACGCAGAGCATGAACCCCAATTAGCCCACTCATTCCACACCCCATCAACTGGGACAGCAGAGAGAAAGAGAGTAGAGCAGAGAGGGAGAGGGGTATGGGAGAAAATACGAGGGAGAGAGAGACAGAAAGAGAGAGAGAGACAGAAAGAGTGAGAGAGACAGAAAGAGAGAGAGAGACAGAAAGAGTGAGAGAGAGAGACAGAGAGAGAGAGAAAGAGAGAGAGAGAGAGACAGAGAGAGAGAGAAAGAGAGAGAGAGACAGAAAGAGACAGAGACAGAGAGATCATGGTTACTTCTGTACAGTTGAACAGTTGAAGTCGGAAGATGACATACACTTAGGTTGGAGTCATTAAAACTCGTTTTTCAATCACTCCACAAAATTCTTGTTAACAAACTATAGTTTTGGCAAATCGGTTAGGACATCTACTTTGTGCATGACACAGATAATTTTTCCAATAATTGTTTACAGACAGATTATTTCACTTATAATTCACTGTATCACAATTCCATTGGGTCAGAAGTTTACATACACCAAGTTCACTGTGCATTTAAACAGCTTGGAAATTTCAGAAAATTATGTTGTGGCTTTAGAAGTTTCTGATAGGTTAATTGACATCATTTGAGTCAATTGGAGGTGAACCTGTGGATGTATTTCAAGGTCTACCTTGAAACTCAGTACTTTGGGAACATGGGAAAATCAAAAGAAATCAGCCAAGACCTCAGAAAAATATTGTAGACCTCCACAAGTCTGGTTCATCCTTGGGAGCAATTTCCAAACGCCTAAAGGTACCACGTTCATCTGTACAAACAATAGTACGCAAGTATAAACGCCATGGGACCACATAGCCATCATACCGATCAGGAAGGAGACGCGTTCTGTCTCCTAGAGATGAACGTACTTTGGTGCAAAAAGTGCAAATCAATCCCAGAACAACAGCAAAGGACCTTGTGTTGATGCTGGAGGAAACAGGTACTCAAGTATCTATATCCACAGTAAACTAGTCCTATATCAACATAACCTGAAAGGCCGCTCAGCCACTGCCACTGCTCTAAGACCACCATAAAAAAGCCAGACTATGGTTTGCAACTGCACATGGGGACAAATATCATACTTTTTTGGAGAAATGTCCTCTGGTCTGATGAAACAACAATAGAACTGTTTGGCCATAATGACCATCATTATGTTGGAGGAAAAAGCGGGACGCTTGCAAGCTGAAGAACACCATCCCAACCGTGAAGCACGGGGGTGGTAGCATCATGGTGTGGGGGTGCTTTGCTGCAGGAGGGACTGGTGCATTTCACAAAATAGATGGCATCATGAGGATGGAAAATTATGTGGATATATTATATATCTCAAGACATCAGTCAGGAAGTTAAAGCTTGGTTGCAAATGGGTCTTCTAAATGGACAATGACCCCAAGCATACTTCCAAAGTTGTGGCAAAATGGGTTAAGTACAACAAAGTCAAGGTATTGGAGTGGCCATCACAATGCCCTGACCTCAATTTGAGGGCAGAACTGAAAAAGCGTGTGCGTGCAAAGAGGCCTACAAACCTGACTCAGTTCTTCACACCAGCTCTGTCAGGAGGAATGGGCCAAAATTCAACCAACTTATTGTGGGAAGCTTGTGGAAGGCTACTCAAAATGTTTGACCCAAGTTAAACAATTTAAAGACAATGTTACCAAATACTAATAGAGTGTATGTAAACTTCTGACCCACTGGGAATGTGATGAAAGAAATAAAACCTGAAATGAATCATTCTCTCTCCTATTATTCTGACATTTCACATTCTTAAAATAAAGTGGTGATCCTAACTGACCATAGACAGGCAATTTTTACTTGGATTAAATGTCAGGAATTGTGAAAAAATGAGTTTAAATGTGTTTGGCTAAATTGTATGTAAACTTTCGACTTCAAAACTGTATTAGTTTGTCTACGTCTCTGTGTGCATAACGCAACGTACCTTTTCACATGACCTTCTCAGGGATAATTTGTCTCTATATAACCATGGAAGTGACTGCCATGATGACAGTTGTAAAAAGTAGTGCACTATATAGGGAATACAGTAGGGTGCCATTTCGAAGCAGATGAGTAAGAATCCAGTGAGAAATCTGCGTAATCTCACCTGGGCAGACAGCGATGTTGCAGAACTTGGTCTGCTTCTCCGGCCCCATACAGGGGTCTCCCCCAAACTGAGGGGGCTTGCAGCTTCGCGTGCGATCCCGGTAACCACGGCCGCAGGTTGACGAACACAAGCTCCATGGCGACCACTCATCCCAAGTCCCATGCACTGCAATCAGAGCGGCTAGGGTATGATTTATAGAGAGAACCACACAGACCTTCACCACGACAACAACAACATCAACTTCAAAACACATAAACATCCAACACTCTATGATACAAACCAGCCTGATGCCATAATGCCACCACAAACATCCTTCTCTCAGTGCCTGCATGGTTCTCCTGTGTAGACTACTCTAACCTTATTTCAGTGTTTAAATGTATTCACCTGCATAGTTCCATATTAAAGTCCTGGTCTGGAGGGTTATTGTCTGTTACGTAAGAGAAGCCCCAGGATGCATTGCACAGAGAGGTTCTGTAAAGACAGCACCAGGAAGTTGGGCATCAGAATAACTATTCTGCTGCTCAGCAGGTAAGCCCCATGCCCATTTCTCTGAGGCAGAGGCTTCGAAAGAGGATTTGTATAGGGCTGTAGACATCCAGGCCATGGAGTTGTTCAGTGGGAAGAAGGAGTAGAGATCTTCAGGGGGAGAGAGGAGGGCTTGTATGTGTGAGCGGAGCCAGGAGAGGGCTGGAGACGAGGGGCAGCAAGGAGACAGCCGGGAGGGGGGTAGGTGGAGGGGCTTAGCTTACCTGGACAGACGGCAGAGTTGTTGCAGGGCCTCTGCTCTCGGAGCGGGCCGCTGCACTGGGTGCTGTAGGAGGAGGAGACACAGAAACGCGTGCGGCTCTGCCAGCTCTCACCGCATGTGGCCGAACACACACTCCACGACGACCACTCCTCACCTGACGCAGTCTGGTCCACTGAGGGGGAGGGAGGAAGGGAGGGAGGAGGAGAGGAGGAAGGGATGGTCCAGGGTGGAGGGGGGAGGAGAAGGGCCGAAACTAATTATCATGCAGGAGCAGCCTCTCATTGGCCAAAATAGGAAGGTGCGTGGCATGGTTTGGCGTAGGGGAGATTCTGTGCTGCCAGGCTCCCTGGGCTCTGATTCCATATCCTTAGCATTGACTTGACATACAGGGGAAGGCAATGCGATTGGTTACTGGATATGTCAATCATTTCCCTGGCTGCCATGACTGCCCAATGCATTCAGTAGACCCGGTCAGTCAGTCAAGCCTAGTCTGACCAATGGGAAAAGCTGGTCAGTCATGGCTGTCCAATGGCAGGGGTGAGGGGGGACCTGATTCGCTAATTCAGCGGAGACTTATCCACTTTTCAAGACAGGACACAATCTCCAGTATAGCGGCTACATTCATGACCTCACAAAACAACAAAACCGCAAACAGTTTCACTCGATTTATTCAGGGTCCATGTTGGAATTAGTGCCGTGGCACTTAGGCAAGAAAGAGTTTGGGAGATTTTGATGGATGTACAAGCCTATGTGAGGGAGGGATTCAGGGATAGCTAGCTATAGCCTTGGTGCAGTGACAGACTATAATGGTAGGAGGTGGTCCTGTGTGGTCTGTGACCCAAGCGGCTGTTAGAGACTGATGCATGGGCTCCCTCTGCGTCCTGTTGTCTTACCTGTCTGTGGGGCCTGCTGTCCGCCGCCACCGCCTCGCGTCTTGTCTACCTCGCCACCGCCGCCATCACGCTTGCGGCTGTCCACGGAGCGAAGTGATTGGCTGCGAGTGAGATGACGGCCTTTGCCTAGAGGGGTGGGGCAAGGCCAGGGGGGAGGGGTTAGCAACTTAACCACCAATGGCATTTTGTTTTTAGGACACAACCGTGACGTGATTGGTCACCCAGAAGAGCATCAGCCAAACTTGGGAATTTTGTAATGGAAAACCAGGTGTGGTGTGTGATTGTGTGTTTGTCTATTTACTGTGTCTCTCGCTGTCTTTTTTGACTTTGGAACCGTGATTGTTAGTTCACGAACAGATGGAATAAGAACATGGAATTCTGACATGGATCACAATCTATCAAAACATCTATAGTTCTGAAGACTGGAAGAGGGATACAGAGCTATTGGAAGCCCTGTTCCTAAGTCCTCCTTACTTCTATATAATGGATTATATGCACATTGCAGTGTGAGGGATTCTTCAGTCTCTTTCTTAAGAGTTATCCTCCTGTATTTGCCTTGAGAGGTTGACTGTCCAAATAATAGAGGTTGACTGTCCAAATAAATGTCAAAATAATAGCATCGATCAAAGTCCCCTTTCCAACATGGCCTCCTTACATCACAAGAATGACTTGTTGGACGGAAGAGAGTGGAGGGAATAAAGGACAAGAGAAAATAAAAGTACAGAGTGAAATAACAGAGAAATGAGATTGAGAGAAGAACAAAAGAGAGAGAGAGAGTGTCAAAGAGAAACAGACATAGATATTTAGATTGAGGAGGACGTACACACATACCCACATATACACACTAGTGGTGCGCAGGTCAGCTGTTTGTTCACACATACCCGCCAGCAATTGCTAATAACCCATCTGCAACCCCACGACTGTATGTGATAAAGTGAAAATCTGAGGCCCACACCCGTCCCTAACCCGCTAATATAGAATATGCGCTGTAGGCTACAGTCAGAGACGATGGAAATTGTTTTTGACACAGGACGTGCCGGATTTCTTTTTGCCTGATTTAGTTATGTTCCTGGTTTATAATTTACAACATTTTGGTAGGTTGGGCTGTGAAAACTGATGATAATAAAGATTGCACCTCTACAGATGGTATCTGACTGCACATTCTCTCAAGATGCTCAAAGTAAGAAATCATATTTCACCTGCATTTGGTGTGACATTTTACTGCAAGAAATCCTTCATTCTGCAGGAGTTAATATCAAGGCTATGTGAGAGTTTGTAGACCTACAGTCAGTGTCCAGATGTCAGTTTCCATTAACCCATCTGAACAGTAGGATACAGTTCCATTGATGTGTCATTGGCCTATTTGATGTCCCCATCTTGTGACTGTTGAATTTGTATAGCGTCTCACAATCATCACACATAACATCGCCGGCACTGCTATCATCCTATTTGACCACTTCATCAAATCTTTCCCAAACTTGACTTTTCTGGCCTCCCTTCTCTTTATTTTCAACTCTCTTTTTTTGCAGCTTTTCTCTCATTGAATTACAGTAAACTCTGACATTGTCCATTTTGCCTCCAGGGATGAACATGAACTTTTTCTGCCCGTTCCCAAAAACATTTGGTGATTGGTGTGTAGACTATTTGGCACGTGTATAGTTAGGCCCTTAAGCTTAGGCTTGGGCACTAATGCCAGATAGCCTAAAATAATTAAATGAAAATGTAAATATAGCCTATAGATAGAAATTACACAATAATTATTCATTTATGGATTTTGTTAAGTTATTGTTTTTTCTTTGTTCAACCCACCTGCCACCCACCCGCACTTCATCCACACAATATGTCATGATCTAAACATGCGGATATAACTACAGGGATATAACTACAGGGATATAACTACAGGGATATAACTACAGAGATATAACTACAGGGATATAACTACAGAGATATAACTACAGGGATATAACTACAGGGATATAACTACAGGGATATAACTACAGGGATATAACTACAGGGATGTAACTACAGAGATATAACTACAGGGATATAACTACAGGGATATAACTACAGGGATATAACTACAGGGATATAACTACAGGGATATAACTACAGGGATGTAACTACAGGGATATAACTACAGAGATATAACTACAGGGATATAACTACAGGGATATAACTACAGGGATATAACTACAGGGATATAACTACAGGGATGTAACTACAGGGATGTAACTACAGGGATGTAACTACAGAGATATAACTACAGAGATATAACTACAGGGATGTAACTACAGAGATATAACTACAGAGATATAACTACAGAGATATAACTACAGGGATATAACTACAGGGATATAACTACAGGGATATAACTACAGAGATATAACTACAGGGATATAACTACAGAGATATAACTACAGGGATGTAACTACAGAGATATAACTACAGGGATGTAACTACAGAGATATAACTACAGAGATATAACTACAGGGATATAACTACAGAGATATAACTACAGGGATGTAACTACAGAGATATAACTACAGAGATATAACTACAGGGGTATAACTACAGGGATATAACTACAGAGATATAACTACAGGGATGTAACTACAGAGATATAACTACAGGGATGTAACTACAGAGATATAACTACAGGGATATAACTACAGGGATATAACTACAGGGATATAACTACAGGGATATAACTACAGGGATGTAACTACAGGGATATAACTACAGGGATACAACTACAGGGATATAACTACAGGGATGTAACTACAGGGATATAACTACAGGGATATAACTACAGGGATATAACTACAGGGATATAACTACAGGGATGTAACTACAGGGATGTAACTACAGGGATATAACTACAGGGATGTAACTACAGGGATATAACTACAGGGATATAACTACAGGGATATAACTACAGGTATATAACTACAGGGATATAACTACAGGGATATAACTACAGGGATGTAACTACAGGGATATAACTACAGGGATATAACTACAGGGATATAACTGCAGGGATATAACTACAGGGATGTAACTACAGGGATATAACTACAGGGATATAACTACAGGGATATAACTACAGGGATATAACTACAGGGATGTAACTACAGGGATATAACTACAGGGATATAACTACAGGGATGTAACTACAGGGATGTAACTGCAGGGATATAACTACAGGGATATAACTACAGAGATATCACTACAGGGATATAACTACAGGGATGTAACTACAGGGATATAACTACAGGGATATAACTACAGGAAATGTAACTACAGGGATGTAACTGCAGGGATGTAACTACAGGGACCGCAGGTTATGAGTCAACCCGCACATCACTAATGCACACTCACAGACACACGCATACCCACAAGCGAGTGAGCACTTATCCACACGCACGCACACACTTACACACACACACACACACACACACACACACACACACACACACACACACACACACGCACACAAACACACACACACACAAACAAACACACACATACACACAGGTACGCACACACATGGTCGGGGCAATGTCTTTGTCAAGCTCACCACTGCAGGGCTGAGGGTTACAGGGCCTTCCCTCCTCCACTACTCCCTCACACAGGTATGTCTCCTCCGGGGGAGATTGACAGGTACGGCTCCGGGTCTGAACGCCACCTCCACAGTCACTGCTGCACTCCTTCCACTCCGCCCACACACTCCAGCCACCTGTAGAGGCACACACACACACACACACACGAACGCACACACACACACACACACACACACACACACACACACACACACACAGTAAGCCACTGTTTTCATGCAAAACATCCCTTTAAATTAAAACATAAAGGTGTACTGGAGTGATAAATGTCATTGTCATTTCAGAATCCATGTCCAGCAATTCTCATTTGAGGTTTCTCCATTACGATGTGGCTGTAGTTATGAGGAAGAGGAGGAGGAGGAGAAGTGTATAAATAGCAGCAGTTGAATGGTCTTCTTCTCTAAGCTGCATCCCAAATGGTACCCTATTCCCTATATAGTGCACTGGGCCCTGATCAAAGGTAATGCACTATATAAGGGATAGGGTAGTATTTGGGACACAGCCTGGGTGTCTTCTCTATGTCCTATAGTTCATGAATGTTTAATGGGGCAGACAGATGCCTTTCAGCTCCCACAGGCCCCCACAAATATGTATTAATCTGCATGAATAGAACATGATGCTGGATGACGTCCAGACACACACAGTTTTAATTACTCGCAAATCCGTTTCCTCAGGGCAACCGGTGGGGTGGGGTGAGAAGGAAGGGAGGACCTTGAAGTGCACAGAGCACTTGAAACAGTTAATTGAGAGGAGGAGAGAGAGAGAGAGAGAGAGAGAGAGAGAGAGAGAGAGAGAGAGAGAGAGAGAGAAAAGCAAAGAGGGGCAATGTTTCATTAAAATGCTTTACACCCAGGTAATCTAAGGTTTAAATTAATTCCATCCACACAATCTAAGGACAGAGAATAATAGTTTTAAATGGAAAAAAGCCTCAATATTGTTTCTGAATTTAGCTGTTGATGCACCACTGAGCACAGTCAATACCCATTTGTTTTCTCCAGGATGACCGACTGAGGCCAGATTGTTTACTTGTGACTGTGAAATTGGATTTGTTTAAGTTTCTGTGACCAGAGTCCATCTCCATCATCCAATCCCAGGCAGCGCTAACAGTAAACCACCAAAACATCCAATGGGAGAACAATAAATAACCCTGCTGAAAAGCACAACACCAAAACACCCTGTCCACCAGTCAGAGCAAAGTCAAGCACCCACCCAAACAATGACAAGTACAGTACCTCCCCCCTCATACACACACTCAATTTTAAATGTGCACTAAAAAAGCCCTCCACCCACTCCACCCAATGCTATTTTAAATGGATGCATTGTGGCACATTGACTGCTCCTAGGGGCAAATGAAGAGGGTGAAATTATAGCAAAATAACCTTCAGCTCCTCTTCCCCTTGAACCATTTTGGGCTTTTTAGGATGAAATGCTGCAGCATATGAATACAGAGAGAATGAGAGAGTGCTGTTTCCGTGGAGGGTGTTTGTCAAATAAATGTTTTGCAGAGAGAAAGAGAGAGGGGAGAGAGAGAAAGGGAGAGAGGGGGTAGAGAGTGAAAGAGTGAGAGAGAGAGAACAAAAACTCAATTTGCAGATAAGATTATCTCAGAGAAACAACCGAAGAGTATGAACTTTTGTTGTCCAATAATCCCAGTCAGGCTGGGGGGAAGAGGACGGGAGAGAATCATGCAGAGTTTTCTTCCTCTGTCCTCAAGGACATTTCATTATGTTCTTAATAATTCAGTGGACTTCAATTGTTGGGCTTTACAGCACAGCCCAGCACAGCCTAACCCAGCGCCGTGTATCTAAACCCATTACAGTCTCAGTCACTCCTTCATCACACCAAAACTTCCTCCTCTCTCTCCTCCTCTTTCCGCTCTACTCCCTCTCTTCACCTCTGTCCTCCCTCACTCTTATTGTCTGTTCTTCAGCCCCCCCTCTCTACATATCTCCAAATCTCATACTGTACTTTCTCCTTCCCCTATCTCTCAAGCACACATGCACTCTCATTAAAAATATATGTAGTACAGTTCTCAGTGTGCGTACTGTACGTGTATTTGTGTGCGTGTGCATGCATGGGTGTTCATCTTTCGTAGTTAACTTCTTCTGAAAGTCACCTTCGCCTCCCATTTGGAGCACTGTAACGGCTGCACTGGCATCTCCATTACATATCAGGTTCCTGCTCCAACTGAAATCATCAATACCAGGCAAACTCTCCAACCTCCCGGAAAATCACCCCTCTACAATCAATACAGCTAATGTAACCCTATCTTAAGAGAGAGAGAGAGAGAGAGAGAGAGAGAGAGAGAGAGAGAAAGAGAGAAAGAAAGAAAGAAAGAGAGAGAAAGAAAGAGAAAGAGAGAGAGAGAGAGAGAGAGAGAGAAAGAGAGAGAGAGAAGGAGAGAGAGAGAGAGAGAGAGAGAGAGAGAGAGAGAGAGAGAGAGGGGGAAGGAGTGAAGGGGTAAAGACTGCATAATAAATCAAATCGATAGTTGTGTATCTCTGTCTGAGCATAATAATGACGGTATGAGTTTCCGTGAATTTACTGTGTATAGGCTTGTGAGTATTATGTGTACATATCTGTCTGTGTGTGTGTGTGTGTGTTTGTGTGTGTGTGTGTGTGTGTGCATACAAGTCTTGTGTGATTAGTGTCTGGGCTGAGCGGCTGTATGGTTGAGCTCTATCACACGGCTAGTGCTGACACCCAGAGGACAGAAGCAGTCAACTGCAGGCTGGAGATAACACACACACAGAGAGAGAGGGGGGGGGGGGGGGGGGGGGCAGAAAGAGCAAGGAAGGGAATGAGAGGGGAGAGGGAGAGAGGGGGAAGGGAGAGATAGGGAAGGAGAGAGAGGGTGGTAGGGGATGAGGAAAAGGAGCGCGACAGAGAGATAAGGAGGGAAAGAGAGGGGAATATACTGTAAGATAGTTCATGTGTAAAGTTTGCTAGATGTTCTACATTGTCTTTGTCCGCACATGAGAGCACACATCATTGAAAATTAATACATGAAGAGATAGAGAGACAGTGAGAACAACTTGTGTATTTTCCCTTAAACGAGTAATTACCCCGACCACATGTAAATAACACACATTCACCATCAATGACATAAAGGTCAATGATACCATGACAACATTACAATTTGTCCTTCTCCCTCTCTCTCTCTCTCTCTCTTCTTTTCTTCTTCTCTATCTCTTTCTCTTTCCCTTTTTCCTACCCTCTCCTTCATCCTCTCTCCCTCCCTTTTTCCCTCGCTCTCTCCTTCCCTCTCTCTCTCTCCATCTTTTTGTGTTCATTCAGACAGTGCTATAGGCTGCATCCAGCAGGTATAATCCAGTGCCTACAGTCAGTCATTCAGTATCCTGCTCTGGATAAATATTTGAACAGCAGCACTCACACAATCCCATCCTATCGGTCCCTCTCCCTCCCTCCTCTCCCTCTGGGACCAGGAAGCTTAAACTCAGGTGTCCTCCCAGCACTATATCAACAGCCTTACCCGGTCTATGGTGACATTACCGCCTATTCCCTCTAACCCCATCTAACATTCCAACGTTTCAACTTCAAACCTCCCAGCACAACATCAACACCCTTACCAGTTTGGTGGTGTCATTATACTCCATGCACTTCAGTATCCATCCTTAATCCTCTGGTGTCATTACGGCAGGGGCGGCAGGTATCCTAGTGGTTAGAGCGTTGGACTAGTAACCGAAAGGTTGCAAGAGCGAATCCCCGAGCTGACAAGGTACAAATCTGTCGTTCTGCCCCTGAACAAGGCAGATAACCGACGGTTCCTAGGTCGTCATTGACAATAATAATATTTTCTTAACTGACTTGCCTAGTTAAATAAAGGTAAAATTAAAAATACAAATGTAAATGACCCCTTACCCTATCTAACCCCCTATCCTTCAGTTTCCATCCTCAACCCTCTGTCATTTCCCCCTACCCTGTCTAACTGCCTATCCTTCAGTTTCCATCCTCAACCCTCTGTCATAACCCCCCTACCCTATCTTACCCCCTATCCTTCAGTTTCCATCCTCAACTCTCTGATGTCATTACCCCCTACCCTGTCTAACCCCCTACCCTTCAGTTCCCATCCTCAACCCTCTGATGTCATTACCCCCTACCCTATCTAACCCCCTATCCTTCAGTTCCCATCCTCAACCCTCTGTCATTACCCCCTAGCCTATCTAACCCCCTATCCTTCAGTTTCCATCCTCAACCCTCTGATGTCATTACCCCCTACCCTATTTAACCCCCTATCCTTCAGTTTCCATCCTCAACCCTCTGTCATTACCCCCTACCCTATCTAACCCCCTATCCTTCAGTTTCCATCCTCAACCCTCTGATGTCATTACCCCCTACCCTGTCTAACCCCCTATCCTTCAGTGCCAATCCTCAACCTTCTGATGTCATTACCCCCTACCCTGTGTAACCCCCTATCCTTCAGTTTCCATCCTCAACCCTCTGTCATTACCCCCTAGCCTATCTAACCCCCTATCCTTCAGTTTCCATCCTCAACTCTCTAATGTCATTACCCCCTACCCTATCTAACCCCCTATCCTTCAGTTTCCATCCTCAACCCTCTGTCATTACCCCCTACCCTGTCTAACCCCCTATCCTTCAGTTTCCATCCTCAACTCTCTGATGTCATTACCCCCTACCCTATCTAACCCCCTATCTAACCCCCTATCCTTCAGTTTCCATCCTCAACTCTCTGATGTCATTACCCCCTACCCTATCTAACCCCCTATCCTTCAGTTTCCATCCTCAACCCTCTGTCATTACCCCCTACCCTGTCTAACCCCCTATCCTTCAGTTTCCATCCTCAACTCTCTAATGTCATTACCCACTACCCTATCTAACCCCCTATCTAACCCCCTATCCTTCAGTTTCCATCCTCAACCCTCTGTCATTTCCCCCTACCCTGTCTAACCGCCTATCCTTCAGTTTCCATCCTCAACTCTCTGATGTCATTACCCCTACCCTATCTAACCCCCTATGCTTCAGTTTCCATCCTCAACTCTCTGATGTCATTACCCCCTACCCTATCTAACCCCCTATCCTTCAGTTTCCATCCTCAACTCTCTGACATCATTACCCCCTAGCCTATCTAACCCCCTATCCTTCAGTTTCCGTCCTCAACCCTCTGTCATTACCCCTACCCTATCTTACCCCCTATCCTTCAGTTTCCATCCTCAACTCTCTGATGTCATTACCCCCTACCCTGTCTAACCCCCTACCCTTCAGTTCCCATCCTCAACCCTCTGATGTCATTACCCCCTACCCTATCTAACCCCCTATCCTTCAGTTCCCATCCTCAACCCTCTGATGCCATTACCCCCTACCCTATTTAACCCCGTATCCTTCAGTTTCCATCCTCAACCCTCTGTCATTACCCCCTACCCTATCTAACCCCCTATCCTTCAGTTTCCATCCTCAACCCTCTGATGTCATTACCCCCTACCCTGTCTAACCCCCTATCCTTCAGTTCCCACCCTCAACCTTCTGATGTCATTACCCCCTACCCTGTCTAACCCCCTATCCTTCAGTTTCCATCCTCAACCCTCTGTCATTACCCCCTACCCTGTCTAACCCCCTATCCTTCAGTTTCCATCCTCAACCCTCTGTCATTACCCCCTAGCCTATCTAACCCCCTATTCTTCAATTTCCATCCTCAACTCTCTAATGTCATTACCCCCTACCCTATCTAACCCCCTATCCTTCAGTTTCCATCCTCAACCCTCTGTCATTACCCCCTACCCTGTCTAACCCCCTATCCTTCAGTTTCCATCCTCAACTCTCTGATGTCATTACCCCCTACCCTATCTAACCCCCTATCCTTCAGTTTCCATCCCCAACTCTCTAATGTCATTACCCCCTACCCTATCTAACCCCCTATCCTTCAGTTTCCATCCTCAACCCTCTGTCATTACCCCCTACCCTGTCTAACCCCTATCCTTCAGTTTCCATCCTCAACTCTCTAATGTCATTACCCACTACCCTATGTAACCCCCTATCTAACCCCCTATCCTTCAGTTTCCATCGTCAACTCTCTGATGTCATTACCCCCTACCCTGTCTAACCCCCTATCCTTCAGTTCCCATCCTCAACCTTCTGATGTCATTACCCCCTACCCTGTCTAACCCCCTATCCTTCAGTTTCCATCCTCAACCCTCTGTCATTACCCCCTACCCTGTGTAACCCCCTATCCTTCAGTTTCCATCCTCAACCCTCTGTCATTACCCCCTAGCCTATCTAAGCCCCTATCCTTCAGTTTCCATCCTCAACCCTCTGTCATTTCCCCCTACCCTGTCTAACTGCCTATCCTTCAGTTTCCATCCTCAACCCTCTGTCATAACCCCCCTACCCTATCTTACCCCCTATCCTTCAGTTTCCATCCTCAACTCTCTGATGTCATTACCCCCTACCCTGTCTAACCCCCTACCCTTCAGTTCCCATCCTCAACCCTCTGATGTCATTACCCCCTACCCTATCTAACCCCCTATCCTTCAGTTCCCATCCTCAACCCTCTGTCATTACCCCCTAGCCTATCTAACCCCCTATCCTTCAGTTTCCATCCTCAACCCTCTGATGTCATTACCCCCTACCCTATTTAACCCCCTATCCTTCAGTTTCCATCCTCAACCCTCTGTCATTACCCCCTACCCTATCTAACCCCCTATCCTTCAGTTTCCATCCTCAACCCTCTGATGTCATTACCCCCTACCCTGTCTAACCCCCTATCCTTCAGTGCCCATCCTCAACCTTCTGATGTCATTACCCCCTACCCTGTGTAACCCCCTATCCTTCAGTTTCCATCCTCAACCCTCTGTCATTACCCCCCTAGCCTATCTAACCCCCTATCCTTCAGTTTCCATCCTCAACTCTCTAATGTCATTACCCCCTACCCTATCTAACCCCCTATCCTTCAGTTTCCATCCTCAACCCTCTGTCATTACCCCCTACCCTGTCTAACCCCCTATCCTTCAGTTTCCATCCTCAACTCTCTGATGTCATTACCCCCTACCCTATCTAACCCCCTATCTAACCCCCTATCCTTCAGTTTCCATCCTCAACTCTCTGATGTCATTACCCCCTACCCTATCTAACCCCCTATCCTTCAGTTTCCATCCTCAACCCTCTGTCATTACCCCCTACCCTGTCTAACCCCCTATCCTTCAGTTTCCATCCTCAACTCTCTAATGTCATTACCCACTACCCTATCTAACCCCCTATCTAACCCCCTATCCTTCAGTTTCCATCCTCAACCCTCTGTCATTTCCCCCTACCCTGTCTAACCGCCTATCCTTCAGTTTCCATCCTCAACTCTCTGATGTCATTACCCCCTACCCTATCTAACCCCCTATCCTTCAGTTTCCATCCTCAACTCTCGGACATCATTACCCCCTAGCCTATCTAACCCCCTATCCTTCAGTTTCCGTCCTCAACCCTCTGTCATTACCCCTACCCTATCTTACCCCCTATCCTTCAGTTTCCATCCTCAACTCTCTGATGTCATTACCCCCTACCCTGTCTAACCCCCTACCCTTCAGTTCCCATCCTCAACCCTCTGATGTCATTACCCCCTACCCTATCTAACCCCCTATCCTTCAGTTCCCATCCTCAACCCTCTGATGCCATTACCCCCTACCCTATTTAACCCCCTATCCTTCAGTTTCCATCCTCAACCCTCTGTCATTACCCCCTACCCTATCTAACCCCCTATCCTTCAGTTTCCATCCTCAACCCTCTGATGTCATTACCCCCTACCCTGTCTAACCCCCTATCCTTCAGTTCCCACCCTCAACCTTCTGATGTCATTACCCCCTACCCTGTCTAACCCCCTATCCTTCAGTTTCCATCCTCAACCCTCTGTCATTACCCCCCT
>NC_034186.2:67294706-67311834 GCF_002021735.2 Oncorhynchus kisutch | reverse complement strand
CAATGGAAAAATTCTAATTGAAAATAAATATTTATTTTCGTTTCAAATTGGAATTTTAATTCATTTCCTGAATAATTCACTGAATATAAATGGAATTTACCCCAACATCTGCCTCTCCATGCCACACCCTGACAGTTACCAGCTCCAACATCTACAACACATAACTGAACCTCCTCTAACCATCAATGTAACACATCCCTTTAAACCACGACATCCCTTTAATCCACAAAATCCCTTTAAACCACAACATCCCTTTAATCAACATTCCTTTAACATAACCTGTGAGCCCAGCTCCAGCCTTATCCTTCCCATTAGTCCGGCTGAATGGACCTATTGTCTATAAATACTTATCAGGTGGAGGGGCTGTATGCTCTCAGGTGCAGGTCAGTCAGGCAGACATTTCAATTCGGAAGATGGATGCTTCACTTCAGAGGGTGTGATAAGAAAAAGCTCAAAAGGTCCTTTGACTGGTAGGGATCAAATGGAGGCTTTTCTACTTTCTCTATCAGACAGACAGGGAGACAGGGAGACGGAGAGAGAGGGAGTTGGAGAAGTAACCAGGCTTTTCTTATTTTCTCCAGACACATCCATCTTCAAGCAGAAACACCTGCTCTGATAAGGGGCTAGCAAATCGTTGTGGGCGAAAATATAGGAGCACGAATACGCAAGGACACACACACGCATGCACACAGACACACACACACATGCACATACGTACATGCACGCACACACCCACAGACCTGTTTGTCTGTTAAAAATAAACACTTTAATTTTGAAAACAATACATTTTCTTTGGTTCTGAATTCATCCAGACGACGTTTGTTTTCATCTTGTTTGTGTCTGAGATGAGAAATGTTGGAAAGCGAGAAAAGCAGCAGATGATTTGACCTTAACTCAATAAGAGAGAAACAGTTTGACTCCAGCTGGAGGTTGTTTACAGGTTGTTACTTACAAGCCGTCCTCGATGTGCAGGGTGTCAGGCTAATGTGTTCCTATGGTTACGGACAGGGCCTCTGTATCTATTTCCTCCATGGTGAGTAAATTGCCCACCCCCTCACCTCCTTCCATTTCCCTCCTGGGCAGTGTGTGTGAGTGTGTGTGGGTGTGTGCTTGTGCATGTGTGTATGTGTCGTGTGCAGAGTTAGAGGTACTTAAAACAATCCCCACCACTGAAATCCTCTTTCCTCCTCCTCTTCTCCTCATCCTCCTCCGGTCTCTCTAACTCGTTCTGGAGCCCACCAGGTACCTCTTCTAATGAAAGTGTCACTGTCGTCATTCTCCCTCCTACTGTCTCACAGTCACCAACCAAGGACATTACAACACACTGCTTCATTTACATGTAAGAAATGGTTGCTTATTTAAAAAACCAAGGACATTACAATACACTGCTTCATTTACATAGTCTAAAGGAATGGTTACCGATTTAAAACCAAGGACAGCTACTACTGGACCCCTGCCCTGTAGGACGTGTAGAGAGTGAGAGAAACACACACACATACACACGTACAAATGCACACACACATACACACACACTCCTAGCACAGAGTGCACTGTGGTAGACTCTCACCACGCTCTGTAATACTCTCATACATCTGAAGCCCTTCTCTCCCCACACAGCGTGGGATGGCATTGTGACTCACAGAGAAAGAGAGGGACGGAGGGATAGAGAAAGAGAAGGAGGAGGTGGATGTGGAGGGAAGGGGGGTCAGGGCAAACCTCAGGTCCCATCTCCCCCTGCCTGAGTGGTGGGCTGGAGAGAGGGGGCCCTGGAGCCTGTGTGTGTGTGTGGTTGTGGGTTTGTGTGTGGGTCTGCTGTGGTTTGAAAGAGCACACGTGACATGTCTGTGCTAATGAGCTCTTCTCCTGGGCCTGCCAGGCTCTGACCAGACAGTGTGTATGTGTGTGTGTGTGTGTGTGTATGTGTGTATGTGTGTGTGTGTGTGTGTGTGTGTGTGTGTGTGTGTGTGTGTGTGTGTGTGTGTGTGTGTGTGTGTGTGTGTGTGTGTGTGTGTGTGTGTGTGTGTGTGTGCGTGTGTGTGTAGGAGGCGGGTGCTGTGACAGCATACCACCCCTGTGTGTCATTCCTGGGTATATCACCAACGAGGAGAGAGAAAAAAAGCCAGTACATCCCACTGAGCTGCTGCCTCATCCTTAACAAGGGCACAGAGACAAACACTCTCACACACAAACACACACACGCACTAGCACACTCTCTTAGCAGACACACATAGGCACCCAGGCGTACACACACAAACCTTTATGAAGACACACATTGAGAGACAAAGGCACACACACACAATGACATTTTGCAGTGCCTTTGGCGCACGGCGGCAGTAAACTGTACACTGCTGCCTGATCAGAGGACATTCATCTTCATTCTCCCTCTCATCAAATCTGAAGGAAGACAGAGAGCCTCAGAATGAATGCTTTAGGGAGAGAACACACACACACACACACACACACATGCACATACATACACACATACACACCCACACAGAGGGACACAGACCAACAGCACTGACAGGATGAACCAATGAAATGAAGAATGTGAAAGACTACAGATCAGGAAGAATTTCCAAGAGTGTGAAGGAGAGAGAGATAGAGAGGGAGAGAGAGAGAAGGAGATAGAGAGGGAGAGAGAAGGAGATAGAGAGGGAGAGAGAGAAGGAGATAGAGTGGGAGAGAGAGAGAAGGAGATAGAGAGGGAGAGAGAGAGAGAAGGAGATAGAGAGAGAAGGTGATAGAGAGGGAGAGAAAGGCGGAGGTGTGACAGAGTGAAAGACAGGGAGAGAGAGAGGTGCATCGACTGCGAGCAGTGACGAGCTGCCTGTCAGAGCAACACGGAATTCCTGGAGCAGTGCAATAGGTTGCACGCACGCACACATGCACACAGACACACATGCACACAGACACACATGCACACACACGCACACATGCACACAGACACGCACGCACACATGCACACACACGCACACATGCACACAGACACACATGCACACACATGCACACAGACACACATGCACACACACGCACACATGCACACAGACACGCACGCACACATGCACACACACGCACACATGCACACAGACACGCACGCACACATGCACACACACGCACACATGCACACAGACACACATGCACACACACGCACACATGCACACAGATACACATGCACACAGATACACATGCACACAGTCCAATACTAACCATTAACCACACAGTTACACAAGTAACAATTACGCACAGTAACTGTGCAGACAGGCACACACACGTCCGTATGCTCGCCAGACAAAAACTGGAGCTGATCTTCTATCGTCACACATTAAAGCAGAAATCAGCAAAAGAAACAATAACAAAGCCACCTCCCTGCCCATGTTTCGGTGAAAAGCTGAGGGATGGGCCTGGAGAAATGTAACCACTCTCAAATAGACAGAGCTATGGATGCAAGGACTGACCATCCATTATATCAAAATGATAGTTTAACCATGTTTTAAGTCTATACAGTGTGTGTTTACATTTACTTTGTTTACAAATATTGGAATAAAACAAGCTTGTGTTTTGGGGTTCTGATGGGGTACAACAGTTGAACTAAGCTCATGAGGCATTTATAAGTTATATTATTGAATAATCAGTGGTTACAGATCATTCATGTATCATTAAATGGATGTAGCAACAGCTGATGCTTAATTAAAATATACATTTCTAATAAAGCCTTAGAGGGACCTGAGATAGTGGATCTGTTGGCAGGGAACTGTGAGAGGAGAGGAGAGGAGAGGAGAGGAGAGGAGAGGAGAGGAGAGGAGAGGAGAGGAGAGGAGAGGAGAGGAGAGGAGAGGAGAGGAGAGGAGAGGAGAGGGACACCATCCATCAACATGTTCACTAGAACAACTACTCAGACAGAAGAGGGAGAGATAGGAAGAAAGGAAGATTCATTTTGAAAATGTGTGTTTCAATGAAGGTATATTTTAAAAAGGGCTTCCACACTTGAACTTGTGTATAGAACAGCAGGGCTCTATAAGATATAACAATAGTAGATTTCCTATACAAGACGGTCACACTCTCTCTGCAGAGTTAGCTATGGTACTTGTTCACTCCACAGTCTGGCCTGCTCCAACCCACAGACACCTGGTGGCTAACACTAGGCTACACATCACACACACACACACACACACACACACACACACACACACTAGGCTACATATCACACACAAACATCAGGGAGCACAACACACACCGACACACACACACACACACACACACACACAAACACACACCACACACACACACACACACACACACACACACACACACATAAACACACACATAAGCTCCCACAGCTAACCTTGTGGAGACACACAATTCAGTCCCATATAAAATCATATTTCCCCTAACCCCTAAACCTAACCCTAACCTGTACTCTTACCCTAACCCTAACCTTAACCCTAACTCTAAACTTATCCCAAAAACCTAACCCTAACCCTAAACCTAACCCTAGCTCCTGACCCTAACCCTAAAACTAACCCTAGCTCCCAATCCTAACCCTAAACCTAACCCTAGCTCCTAACCCTAAAACTAACTCTAGCTCCTAACCCTAACCCTAAACCTAACCCTAGCTCCTAACCCTAAAACTAACTCTAGCTCCTAACCCTAACCCTAAACCTAACCCTAGCTCCTATCTCTAACCCTTAACGTAAATCTAACCCTAACACTAATTCTAACCTGAAACCAAAAACTAACCCTAACCCTAACCCTAAACCTAACCCTAGCTCCTATCTCTAACCCTTAACGTAAATCTAACCCTAACACTAATTCTAACCTGAAACCAAAAACTAACCCTAACCCTAACCATAGCCTCTATCTCTAACCCTTAATGTAATTCTAACCCCAAAACTAACCCTAGCTCCTAACCCTAACCCTAAAACTAACCCTAGCTCTTATCCCTAAAACTACCCCTAGTTCCTATCTCTAACCCTTAACATAATTCTAACCCTGACACTAATTCTAACCTTGACCATTAACCTACTGAAAATAGCATTAACCTTGAGGGGACTAACAAAATGTCCACAGTTGGTCATATTTTTGTGTGTTTACTATTCTTGTGGGGACTTCTGGTCCCACAAGAAGAGTTAAACACGTCCACACACACAGGCACCACAACCTTCAGCTTGTCTCTCAGCACTCTGTCAGCCACCCACTCTCTGTCACGAGGGACCAGTGTGTGCAACTATCTGCCCAACAAGAGAGAGAGTGTTTCTGTGGAGAGAGATGGAGAGAGACAGAGACAGAGAGAGGTAGTGTAGTGTGTGTGGGAAGAGGTATTCATGCTTTACACTTGCTATAAGACTCTCCTCCCCTCTCCTCTGGGAGCAGTGGTTTGATATCCCTTAGTTTAGCAACCTCACAGCTAAGCTGTGTGTGTGTGTGTGTGTGTGTGTGTGTGTGTGTGTGTGTGTGTGTGTGTGTGTGTGTGTGTGTGTGTGTGTGTGTGTGTGTGTGTGTGTGTGTGTGTGTGTGTGTGTGCGCGCGCAAGAGGCTGTCCTCTCGGGGACATACACTGCCACACACATTCATCTTACTTAACGTCAGCATTCTGCTAACATCTGACCACCATAAAGAAAAGTGCAAGTCATGAATACATTTTTCTCCTCTCTCTCTTTTCCCATCTCCTCCATCCTTTCCAGTCCCCTTGAACTACTCTTACTCCCCGCTTCTCATTCTCATTTTTGTCAATTGTCTGTCTTTCTCCCAACTTCTCATTATCTCCATCTCACGTCCCCACACCAATCTTTCCCTCTTCTCCATCTCTCTTTGTTTCTCTCCTTGTCTCTCAAATCCCTCCTTTAATTTGTCACTGCCTCCCCTACTGTCTCCTGTTGAGTGAGAAATTAATCCTCTCCTGCTCCATGTTGTCTTCCCACCATGCAACACACACACACACACACACACACACACACACACACACACACACACACACACACACACACACACACACACACACACACACACAGCATTCAAATTAAAGCCGACTTCCTTCTCTTCCACTATGCTACCAGTGTTGGCCTGCTCTCCAACTGCCTGACCTCTAACTGACTAGTCCAGCCATCTGCTCTCCATGGGAAAGGGATAGATGTGTGGACGGGAGGAAGTGTGGAAGTGACGTCTCTCCTCTCCTCTCCATAGAGAGAGCGAGAGAGAGAGAGACACAGAGAGAGATGAAGGGAAGACGGAGGGTGAGATAGACAGGGATCCATTAATAGTGTGCTGAGTGAGGCCTCGGAGACAGACAGGGCCATGAAGGCCTCTGTCTCAACTGCTCACTTCCCAAACCCTTCAACAGTCATCTCATCTCATGCTCCTCTCCGCTCATCGCTCCTCTCCTCCTCAGCACAGCAAGCCTGTCAGGCTCCCAGCCCATTCCCACACAGAATCCATTATCCTTTCTTCTCTCTATTCATCCTCAACTAACCTACCCATCTATCCATCGACTGTCTCCCCATGGTCAGTGGGGGTTCAATTGCCACTCAGAGAGGTGTAGGAATATCATCAAAGTTCACTTTGACCTCAGAGCCCTGCTATTCTGAAAGAGAGAAAGAGAGACTGAGATAGATACATAAATAGATAGAGAAAGAAAGAAAGAAAGAAAGAAAGAAAGAAAGAAAGAAAGAAAGAAAGAAAAAGAGTAGGAAGAGAATAATAATATGAAGAATCCACCTCTTTCTAGATGTACCCAGCCAAGTCTGTGTTGTATGTACCTCCAGACCACACCCATGATCTGGATTACATAAGAAGGATAACTAGCCTAGTGTGGAGAGGAGAGGAGAGGAGAGGAGAGGAGAGGAGAGGAGAGGAGAGGAGAGGAGAGGAGAGGAGAGGAGAGGAGAGGAGAGGAGAGGAGAGGAGAGGAGAGGAGAGGAGAGGAGAGGAGAGGAGAGGAGAGGAGAGGAGAGGAGAGCCTTGGTGACAGTGAACATTAGCTGCAGAGAGAGGAGAGGAGATAGGGGTAGAAGACGCCATGAGATACTACCCACAACATCAGCTCTGCTTGGCTGGCTGCTAGACTGAGTCTCTTCCATCAGCCTGGAATCAGCCTATAGGCCTGGGAGGGGGAGGGAGGGAGAGATTGAGGGAGGGATGGGGAGAGGTTTGACCAGAGGCTGAAGTGATAGAGAAGAGAGAGAGAGGAAGGATGGATGGATGGAGGGGAAGATGGAGGGAAGAGATGCGGAGGGAGGGAGAGGGCTTAGGTGCTCTGAGAAGAAGAGACTAGGGGTTATGATGACACCAGTATCGTGATATTTTTTTCCCATGGCAAAAATGTAAACACGAAGCAGACCTAACTCTTTAGTCATTTAAAAACCTGCTGTATGTAAAATATTGTGCGCTATACCTTGGAAAATAAATGCATGTGACGCTGGATGACAACACAATGTGGTTTGTTTCCAACATTAGGGCTGTTGTCCTTAAGAAGTGAAATCTGCTTTGTGCTTTTTTTTTATTGCCACCATACTAAAGTATTGCGATACTGGTGTTAGGTTCTTATTTTTCAGAGTAAATACGGACACTAGAGAAGCTTTAACCAAGTTTAATTCTTCCCAAAGGTTCTGTACCGCTGTAATTCAGACAACCCAACATTTCTCCCATCACAGATATGTACATCCCACTTAAGGCACTCCTCTTTCTCTCCAATCCTTACATTTTATGGTTCCACAGGAAGAGGGCAGTAAAACCCTTATTACTCCCTTCAGGGGATCTGACCTCACCTCCTGACCTCAACCCCTCTTTCGCCTAATCCACAGATGTCCATCTGTCTCCCCTATAGCAATCCTGTGATCTCCTCCCATCCACCCAGCAGCTTGGGGAGGAGAGTCAGGATCACACAGCATCATCACACATCTAACCAACTACAGACCCTTAACCTTATCCAAGCCCTTATAGTTGCTCTCCTGTGCATCACCCTCTGCTCAGAGCAGCCATACACAGAGATCTAGCTAGCTACAGTCCCTATAATATAAAGCTCATCTCCTGTGTACCGCACTCACACACACACACACACACACACACACACACACACACACACACACACACACACACACACACACACACACACACACACACACACACACACACACACACACACACACACACACACACACACACACACACTCCCCCCACTCTGAGCTGCCATTACAGCTATCCCATATTACACATTCCTCATCCAGTCCCAGCCGCCCTTCTCTCTCCACCCAGTTCCCCCTCTCTCCATCTCTCCCTGCCCCATCTCTACCTCCCTCCATCTCCCTCCTGCAGCTATCCCACATCACATCCAGATCCTCCTCCCCAGTCCCAGCCTCCCTTCTCTCTCCACCCAGTTCCCCCTCTCTCCATCTCTCCCTGCCCATTTCTACCTCCCTCCATATCCCTCCTGCAGCTATCCCATATCACATCCAGATCCTCCTCCCCAGTCCCAGCCTCCCTCAGGCCGATCCAGTGTCTCTCTCCCCAACCACAGACGGACTGGACACCGCGCCTTCCTGCCAAGGTCATTCAGCTCAGAACCCATCAGCTGAAACTCTATACCATCTCTGTTCTGTCTCTGAGCTGCTGTCATTCTACTGATCTTCCACGGCCTTTCTGCTTTCTGTGACCTAGCCAGAGCACTTTACTGGATGCTGCATAGTCATTTGAACAAAAATTGCCTCAAATTGTCCGGAAATAATCAGGAGGTGGCTACTTGTCTTTCCTTTTAAATAACTGTTTCATTGTATTGTGACAGGTTAGAGTACGAGGCTCCCTACACATTCATGGATGGATCTGGACCACAGAGGCCCCCCATTAAACATGAAATGTCATGCTATACAGACAAGATGACCAAGTGAGCCACAAGCCTCGCCTACAAGCTCTCTTCCAATAAACAAAACGGCATCACAAGTTGGCCAAAACAATTTCCAAAAATGCCCATAACTAAAACCAGAGAACTATTCCACTCACCGTTGCTGTCAGTATCACTCTTCTCATTGGAGCTGGGTAGGCAGTTCTCCAGGTAGAACCCGTTCCTGTAGCATCCATCCCCCTCGCTGAGCTGTGGAGGAGGAGGGGGCTCCCAGCACTGGCAGGGGGTCTGCATGATGCCACAGGGCCTGTTAGAGGTGCTGGATGCCAGGCAGTCCTCCAGCCACTGGCACAGCATCTGACACGCTGCCATGCTGGGGTTACGCTTCCCCACCACTAGGTACTCTGTCTTAAATTCCCCATCTTCGCTAGCGTTAGGGGTGGTGACCTTCACGCCGGCCCGGGGCGGTCCTTTCCTCATTTGTAGGAACTGTTTCCCAGCCTCCAGAAAGGCCACAGGGGATGAAGAGTCACACAGCTTGACCACCTCGTCGAAGCTCTCCATGCCCAGGTAGGTGCGCGTGGTCTCCAGAAATGAGTCAAACTGGAATGTGCGGAGCTGCCGGGGAATGCAGTCCGTTGTGGAGGTAGGTTTGGTTACCTTGATAAAGATGGTGTAGCGGCGCGGGTCTGGGTTCTGCAGGGTCCAGGAGCAGGGTGCCGTGGGGAAAGTGGAGGAGGACAGGAAGTGGCCGAAGAATCGGCTCTGAATCAGAGTGGAGCAGGTGTCTGACTCAGGCCCTGAGGGAGCAGCCGGGCACCAACTAAACAGTTGTATCAGCAGCAGAAGCATCAACGATGATGGCAGGGGGACTTGGGGGTTCACCAGGTGCCCAGATAAGGAGGGGGAAAGAGTGGTCGTCATGGTTACCAAATGAATTAAAAGACCAGAGGGGTTTGTTGGAACCTGTGTTTTTTTGTAACCTCTTGTTGATCTGTCTTTCTGTCTCACTGATTTTCTGGCAACCAGGTGGGACCTTCAATGGGAAGAGGAGGAGGAGGAAAAGGATGAAGGAAGAGGAGGAGGAGGAGGAGGAAGGAGGAGGAAGAGGAGGAGGAGGAAGGAGGAGGAGAAAGAGGAAGATTGCACTCAGAGGTCCAGTGATCTGTCCATGATTGTGTGTGTCAGTCGATCCAGACGTTCAGGAGAACCTGGAGAGAAAGTGATAAGAGAGATATTTTGACCTGAGAGGACACATCACTATAACAGCAAATACACTAGTAAATCAAGAAGATAAGAGATGAATAATTAGCTATTTCCATTATACTCTCACCACCAGTCTCAGTTTGTGCATAGCTGGTCCGAGGCTCCATTACAACCCAGATACATACAGTGTCATCAGAAAGAAGTCACATCCTTTAACTTTTTCCAATTTTTTTTGTGTTTCAGCCTGAATTTAAAATGGATGAAATGCATCCTATAATACCTCATAACATCAAAGTTGAATTTTGATTTTCAACATTTTTACAAATTAGTCAATGAAAAGCTTAAATAAATATTCAAGCCCTTTGTGACGGCACGCCTAAATAAGTTCAGGAACTAGAAATTTGCTTACAAAGTCACATAAGTCGCATGGACAATAGTATTTAAAGTGATTTTTGAATGTCTACCTCATCTCTGTACCCCACACATACAATGATTTGTAAGCTCCCTCAGCTGAGCAGTGAATTTCAAACACAGATTCAACCATAAAGATCCGGTAGGTTTTACAATGCCTCGCAAGGAAGGGCACATATTGATAGATAGGTAAAAAAAACACAAAAAAAGCAGACATTGAATATCGCTTTGAGCATGGTTACGTTATTAATTACACTTTGGATGGTGTATCAACACACCCAGTCACTATAAAGATACAGACTTCCTTCCTGACTCAGTAAACAGAGATGAAAGAAAACCACTCAGGGATTTCACCATGAGGCCAATGGTGACTTTAAAACAGTTACAGAGTTTAATGGCTGTGACAGGAGAAAACTGAGGCTGGATCAACAACATTCTAGTTACTCCACAATGCTAACCTAAATGACAGAGTGAAAAGAAGGAAGCCTGTACAGAATTTAAAAAATCCAAAACATGCATCCGGTTTGCAACAAGGCACTAAAGTACAACTGCAAAACATGTGGCAAACCAATTCACTTCATGTCCTGAACACAAAGTGTTATGTTTGGGGCAAATTACTGAGTACCACTGTTCATATTTACAAGCATAGTGGGGGCTGCATCATGTTATGGGTATGCATGTTAATGACTGGGAAGTTTTTCAGGACAAAAATGAACAGAATGGAGCTAAGCACAGGCAAAATCATTGAGGAAAACCTTGTTCAGTCTGCTTTCCACCAGATAATGGGAGATTAATTAACCTTTCAGCAGAACAATAACCTAATAAACAAGGCCAAATCTACACGAGAGTTACTTACCAATAAGACAGTGAATGTTCCTAAGGCGCAGAGTTACAGTTTAGAAAGTCTATGGCAAGACTTGAAAATGGTTGTCTAGCAATGATCAACAACCAACTTGACAGAGCTTGAATAATTATTAAAAGAATAATGGGCAAATATTGTACAATCCAGGTGTGCAAAGCTCTTAGAGACTTACCCAGAAAGTCTCACAGCTGTAATCGCTGCCAAAGGTGATTCTAACATGTATTGACACAGGGCTGTGAATACTTATGTAAATGAGATATCTCTTTATTTAATTTCCAATAAATTTGCTACCATTTCTAGAAACATGTTTTCACATTGTCATGATGGGGTATTGTGTGTAGATGTGTGAGAAAATATCAGCGTAATCCATTTAAAATTCTGTCTGTAAGACAGCAACATGTGGAAAAAGTCAAGGGGTGTGAATACCTTTGGAAGGCAAATAAATCATCTGACACAGCAGAATATTGTTAGACACAGTCAGTGAGACCTGAGAAGAGAACCATATGTCCAGCTCTCTGAAAATATGAAGTATGTGTAACCACCAGACAGAAGGATGATATTATATAGACCTAGCTTTGTTTTGGTTCATTAGGCAACTTCAGAACGGTCCCTTCCTGAGAGACAATGGCTTGTTTAAGATGTCTCCTCTCATATTTGATCAGTGAGCACACTAATTTGTCCAATTACGCAGCTATTAACTACAAAAATATAAACACCTGCAGTCATGCATTATCGCTGTGCCTTTGCTTTAGCTTGCCACTGTGTGATCAATAGCTTCGTTTGTTTATTAATTATTAACACTAAAGCCATTAGGAGGGCTAAAAGTGAACAGGTCAATGTCAATAAAACATGTTGTTGTTTAAACAGATTGTTGTCCTTCATGACAAACCATAATACTGAAATACAAACTATTTCATTCTAAAACAATTTTGGTGTGGAAATTTGCTTCATGGTAGAACAGTTACTACTCCTATTATTATCACTTTGGATACCTCATGATGGAGCATTGGCTCTCTCAGACCTGTATGGATTTCGGATGGAGACAGCCAGAAGAGGGCATATAGCAGGCTTACTGGAGGAGTCAGGGACACCAGACACCACATCCAGGTTTTCACTGATCAATCAAGCTGATCCAAAAGCCTCGCTAATTGTTACCATCTCCCCTGAGATCAAATACAATACTAAGAAAAATGCCATTGGATCCCTGTGTGGCAGTACGTTTTCTACTGTATGTCTAACAAAGCAAATGCAGCATATTGGGCAAAGTTTGGCACAGAACACTGTGAATGTGACCTGTCTCACATTCCCGCTGAAATGTAAGCCTTGCATGCTCTCCCTTGTTCACTGTCTGCTAAATGATGTGTCCAAACCTTGTTACTGATTTTAAACATGTGTTTGACCAAGGATTTGTTAACAAGAGCCCCAGTCTTCTGTGTCATTCGAGTTCATGTATTTTTCTTCAATTTGTGCATTTTGAGTGCTTCCATTGTGTTTGTTCGTTGGTGCTTCGCTCGTGCATGTCCAGGCTATATACGAGGCGTGCCAGCAGATCTTTGTATGTAGCCTGTATCCTGTGGATGCACCCCATTTCCAGAGGTTTCTGTCATTTTGTCAATTGATCACATTGTTTATTGTAAATGTATACTGGTTTAATTGAGAATGGTCTGTGAATAGTATTATGATGATGATAGGCTTCTTTTAGATGTTTCTAATGCCCTTAGGTTCACAAAAGGGGGCTTCAACTACTTTGTTGGTCATGTGCACCCCTGCTTGTTGTGGCAATGATTTTGTCCAGAGTAGCACTTGGCATTTCTACCTGAGGTGCGTTCAATTTGCTTCAACGTTTGCTATGTTGCATGACAGTTTTTAATGAACTACACATTTCCCCAAAACAGTGCGCACCGTTCTTCAACAGTCTTTGAGGTGCGTTTGCTCCCATCTGGTGGGTGTGGCAAGTTGTGGGCTGACAAATATAGGTGTGACCATCTGAAATCGTAAAACTCATGCAGTGTCACAAGGATGATGCTAGAGAGACGAAGCAGGTACGGGGAGTCAGACATTTAATAAGGAACGGACATGGAACGAGACAGGAACAGCGTCAGCATACAAGAAAACAAAGACAAAAAACAATCAATGCAGAAGCAAGAGACAGAGCTGGGGAACTGACAAATATAGGGAAGGCAATAACAGGTGATGAGTGAGTCCAGGTGAGTCCAATATCACTGAAGCGCGTGACGAGGGAAGGCAGGTGTGCCCCCAGGTGGGGCCCTCTAGGGGCCCCACCTGGGCGAACCGGCCGAGACATGGGCGCGGAGCAAGCCAGTTGGGGCGTGGAAGCCCAACGAACCAGCAGGAGCGTGAGAGCCTGGCGAGCCGGCTGAGGCATGGAAGCCCGACAATCGGGCTGAGGCAAGACGCCTGTCGATCCCGCTGCAGAGAGGGAGCCCGAAGATCTGGCAGAGTGTGACGTGGGATGAGAAGCCGCCGAGCCAGCCGAGGCAAGGAAACCTGGCTTAGGCACCACCGGATCCATCGGTGGCGGAATCCACCCCGACGTCACCAACAAAACCAAAAACAAACAAAAACAACTCCTGGACTTGCTGGGCAAACAAGAACAGACGATCCAGCTGAGGCCTGACGTGGGATGGTCCAGGTGAGTCCAATATCGCTGATGCGCATGACGAGGTAAGGCAGGTGTGTGTAATGGATGACAGGAGTGCGTGATGCAGGGAAGCACCAGGGGAGGGGAAGAGCGGGAGCAGACGGGTAACTGCCCTCTGAACCACCATAAGCACAACGTTTTGGTCGTTCAGTACAGCACTGCTTCTGTTTCATTCAATGTTGCACACTATTCTATCCGGTCGATGACGTTGAGGGGAGGAAACCAAGTATTTGATGTGTTTAATACCATTCCAATGACTCCTTTCCAGCCACTTTTATGAGTCGTCCTCCCCTCAGCAGCCTCCACTGGTTCTATTGTACTGAACGCAACCCTGGCTCTGCCAGTATTTTGTAAGCTCTGAAAAGGAACATATTTGTTTGTGAGTAGGCTGTATTTTCTTTCACAGTACCCATAGCCTGTTTCCCCAAATCTAGTTTTGGATTGAGTGCAGCTTGATTCATTTGTAGAAAAAACATTTGGGTTGTGTTTGTATTTCTTTGTGTCCGATTCTAGTTTATTCCAACAACTGCTACCACCATTATCTTTTAAATAAATATATATATTTTGTTACCATATACTTTTAAGACGGTAAGATATCTTTACCTTTTCAAAAACACAGGAAATTATTCCCGCAGATACTGTCCATGTACAGTGCCTTGCGAAAGTATTCGGCCCCCTTGAACTTTGCGACCTTTTGCCACATTTCAGGCTTCAAACATAAAGATATAAAACTGTATTTTTTTGTGAAGAATCAACAACAAGTGGGACACAATCATGAAGTGGAACGACATTTATTGGATATTTCAAACTTTTTTAACAAATCAAAAATTGAAAAATTGGGCGTGCAAAATTATTCAGCCCCTTTACTTTCAGTGCAGCAAACTCTCTCTAGAAGTTCAGTGAGGATCTCTGAATGATCCAATGTTGACCTAAATGACTAATGATGATAAATACAATCCACCTGTGTGTAATCAAGTCTCCGTATAAATGCACCTGCACTGTGATCTCAGAGGTCCGTTAAAAGCGCAGAGAGCATCATGAAGAACAAGGAACACACCAGGCAGGTCCGAGATACTGTTGTGAAGAAGTTTAAAGCCGGATTTGGATACAAAAAGATTTCCCAAGCTTTAAACATCCCAAGGAGCACTGTGCAAGCGATAATATTGAAATGGAAGGAGTATCAGACCACTGCAAATCTACCAAGACCTGGCCGTCCCTCTAAACTTTCAGCTCATACAAGGAGAAGACTGATCAGAGATGCAGCCAAGAGGCCCATGATCACTCTGGATGAACTGCAGAGATCTACAGCTGAGGTGGGAGACTCTGTCCATAGGACAATAATCAGTCGTATATTGCACAAATCTGGCCTTTAAGGAAGAGTGGCAAGCAGAAAGCCATTTCTTAAAGATATCCATAAAAAGTGTTGTTTAAAGTTTGCCACAAGCCACCTGGGAGACACACCAAACATGTGGAAGAAGGTGTTCTGGTCAGATGAAACCCAAATAGAACTTTTTGGCAACAATGCAAACGTTATGTTTGCCGTAAAAGCAACACAACTCATCACCCTGAACACACCATCCCCACTGTCAAACATGGTGGTGGCAGCATCATGGTTTGGGCCTTCTTTTCTTCAGCAGGGACAGGGAAGATGGTTAAAATTGATGGGAAGATGGATGGAGCCAAATACAGGACAATTCTGGAAGAAAACCTGATGGAGTCTGCAAAAGACCTGAGACTGGGACGGAGATTTGTCTTCCAACAAGACAATGATCCAAAACATAAAGCAAAATCTACAATGGAATGGTTCAAAAATAAACATATCCAGGTGTTAGAATGGCCAAGTCAAAGTCCAGACCTGAATCCAATCGAGAATCTGTGGAAAGAACTGAAAACTGCTGTTCACAAATGCTCTCCATCCAACCTCACTGAGCTCGAGCTGTTTTGCAAGGAGGAATGGGAAAAAATGTCAGTCTCTCGATGTGCAAAACTGATAGAGACATACCCCAAGTGACTTACAGCTGTAAACGCAGCAAAATGTGGCGCTACAAAGTATTAACTTAAGGGGGCTGAATAATTTTGCACGCCCAATTTTTCTGTTTTTGATTTGTTAAAAAAGTTTGAAATATCCAATAAATGTCATTCCACTTCATGATTGTGTCCCACTTGTTGTTGATTCTTCACAAAGAAATACAGTTTTATATCTTTATGTTTGAAGCCTGAAATGTGGCAAAAGGTCGCAAAGTTCAAGGGGGCCGAATACTTTCGCAAGGCACTGTATATACTGTATGGGCTGTCCAGTCCTGAATATTTCCTCCATGGTCGTGTCTACAGGCCATCAACTCTTCTCCACCCCATTAGGATTTGAGGGCTAGCCTAGTGGAAATGTTCCTTATGAGCCATAAATAGCACACTCGTCCCTTTATCCATTTGACCAGGGCTCTATGAGACCAGAGCCCTATGGCTCTATGAGACCAGAGCCCTATGGCTCAAAAGTAGTCCACCATAAGGAATGTGGTGCCATTTGGGACTTAGCCTCTGTGTCCCAAATGTGTAGCCTACACTAGAGAGAAATGTGGCCAGGCAGGCCAGTTCCTGGAAGAACATGTCTGGCACTAGTAGCGTCTGACAGTCAGTGCAGTGACATTGATTCACTAGCCCACCACTGGTACACAAGCACATACTCCAACTAGCTCCTGTGGAGGCAGGCTGAATCACAATACGGAACCACTGAAACAGCATTGTTGCTCTTGGTCCGTTGAATGCAGTGTGTCTCCACTAGCAGTGAGGCTAGTAGAACTGTCTGAATGAACACAGCCGAGCTAATTTCATTACCTTCTAACATCACCTCTGGTTCTAGTTCTGGAAGGAGCAGAGATGTCAGACATGGATTTGGAAACACTAAACGTGTCTGACTGAAACTGAATCTGTAATCCAGCTGGTATGATCTCAACAAAAAAAGATATGGATTCCTTGAAACATGAAACTACTGTACAAACTGACACCTATTGCATTCATGTACCCACCAGTCCCCACACCCCATGCATGTACCCACCAGTCCCCACACCCCATGCATGTACCCACCAGTCCCCACACCCCATGCATGTACCCACCAGTCCCCACACCCCATGCATGTACCCACCAGTCCCCACACCTCATG
>NC_034186.2:67274706-67289706 GCF_002021735.2 Oncorhynchus kisutch | reverse complement strand
TGCCTGCGTGTGTCCTGAACCTCTCTCTCTCTCTCTCTCTCTCTCTGTCTGTCTCACTCTACCTTCGCCCCCCCTTTCCCTCCCTATCTCTCTCTTCCTGAACCTCTCTCTCTCTCTCTCTCTCTCTCTCTCTCTGTCTGTCTCACTCTACCTTCGCCCCCCCTTGCTTGCATGTGTGTGCATCTCCGTGACAGCATGAGAGAGTGTGTGTGTGTGTGTGTGTCTGTCTTTGTGTAAGCATGCTTGCCTGCGTGTGCGCGTGTGCTTGCTTGCATGTGTGTGCATCTCCGTGACAGCATGAGAGAGTGTGTGTGTGTGTGTGTGTGTGTGTGTGTGTGTGTGTGTGTGTGCAGCCAGATCACCTGTGATACAAGTCAGTATTTGACATCCATCCATGTCTGAGGAAGTTGGGAGATGACGTGGCATCTGCCTCTGGTGCCAAGGGTTGCAGGTATAAATCCAGCAATATCAATATTTACGTGTGTGTGTGTGTGTGTGTGTGCGTGTATGCACGTGTGCGTGCGTGTGCGTGTGCGTGTGCATGTGTGTGTGTGGTGGGTAGTGCATGGAATAGGAAATGTCTCATCTTCTCTTCCTAATACCCACATCACACAGTGGGGAATGTTACAGAAGGCCAAGTGATGGTCTTTTATTCCATCAAACATAATTAACTGCATTATAGGCGCTTTGTGCTTGGACATAATCACATAAATATGAAAGGGAATTGCACTGGATACCAAATCAAATCAAGTCATATCACATACAAATCAAATAAGCCAGACAGTAAACAAAAGGAGAGTGGGATTAGTGCTGCTGAATATCATATTCTCCTGGTAACTTTCACAATTTACTCTTCTTTTCATGTGGCGATAATATTTGTCATGAATTTCCATAGCAATAGGAAATATGTTTATGCAAATGAGGACCTCATGAACCAATAAATCTCCCACTACTACTGATTTGCCTGTCAGCGCCAACTCTATTCCACAAGTTTCTGCCAAACCACCAACACCTCAACCCACAGAAATGAAATAATATAGTGAAACCATAGGGGAGACAAGAGGAAGTTGAGCCACCCTTGTTTCTAGGAAACCATTACACAAAATGAAATATTTAGGATATTTAGGATGAGGTCATAGAGTCTATGAAGGAAGAAAGCAAATAGGAAAAGTGGTATGCAAGTTAGGTCCAAAAAAAGCTTTCATTTGACTTTCCCCAAGTCAAATGAATTGATTGTGTTAGAGGTTTCGTGATGCTTGTGTCTAAACCAAAGCAGATACTTTTAAGGTTGTTCTATACATCACTTGGGATCTCTATGAGCTTCAAAATGAGTTCAGAAATCTACAATTAAAGTCCATCCTTGTAGCTGTGTGGGCTAACATAGTCAAAATGTTTGCCTTGGGGTAAGATGAGCCATTGGCTATGTGGTATATTAAGCCAATGGTTGATTCTGTGGCAACTTGAGAATATTTAAGTGATTTCTTGATGCAAGGCATTGTAGCTGGGATATCTGGTAACAACAAGGCTTGGCTTTTGTTAAAAGTTATTTTTTATATACAGTGGGGCAAAAAAGTATTTAGTCAGCCACCAATTGTTACCTGTATTAATGGCACCTGTTTGAACTTGTTATCAGTATAAAAGACACCTGTCCACAACCTCAAACAGTCCACTATGGCCAAGACCAAAGAGCTGTCAAAGGACACCAGAAACAAAATTGTAGTCCTGCACCAGGCTGGGAAGAACGAATCTGCAATAGGTAAGCAGCTTGGTTTGAAGAAATCAACTGTGGGAGCAATTATTAGGAAATGGAAGACATAGTGTAACAAAATCACACTGTAGGATTTTTTATGAATTTATTTGCAAATTATGGTGGAAAATAAGTATTTGGTCAATAACGAAAGTTTATCTCAATACTTTGTTATATACCCTTTGTTGGCAATGACAGAAGTCAAACGTTTTCTGTAAGTCTTCACAAGGTTTTCACACACTGTTGCTGGTATTTTGGCCCATTCCTCCATGCAGATCTCCTCTATAGCAGTGATGTTTTGGGGCTGTTGTTGGGCAACACGGACTTTCAACTCCCTCCAAAGATTTTCTATGGGGTTGTGATCTGGAGACTGGCTAGGCCACTCCAGAAAAACAGCCCCAAAGCATGATGTTTCCACCCCCATGCTTCACAGTAGGTATGGTGTTCTTTGGATGCAATTCAGCATTCTTTGTCCTCCAAACACGACGAGTTGGGTTTTTACCAAAAAGTTCTATTTTGGTTTCATCTGACCATATGAAATTCTCACAATCTTCTTCTGGATTATCCAAATGCTCTCTAGCAAACTTCAGACGGGCCTGAACATGTACTGGCTTAAGCAGGGGGACACGTCTGGCACTGCAGGATTTGAGTCCCTGGCGGCGTAGTGTGTTACTGATGGTAGGCTTTGTTACTTTGGTCCCAGCTCTCTGCAGGTCATTCACTAGGTCCCCCCGTGTAAGTTCTGGGACTTTTGCTCACCGTTCTTGTGATCATTTTGACCCCACGGGGTGAGATCTTGCGTGGAGCCCCAGATCAAGGGAGATTATCAGTGGTCTTGTATGTCTTCCATTTCCTAATAATTGCTCCCACAGTTGATTTCTTCAAACCAAGCTGCTTACCTATTACAGATTCGGTCTTCCCAGCCTGGTACAGGTGTACAATTTTGTTTCTGGTGTCCTTTGACAGCTCTTTGGTCTTGGCCATAGTGGACTGTTTGAGGTTGTGGACAGGTGTCTTTTATACTGATAACAAGTTCAAACAGGTGCCATTAATACAGGTAACAAGTGGAGGACAGAGGAGCCTCTTAAAGAAGAAGTTACAGGTCTGTGAGAGCCAGAATTCTTGCTTGTTTGTAGGTGAACAAATACTTATTTTCCACCATAATTTGCAAATAAATTCATTAAAAATCCTACAATGTGATTTTCAGGATTATTTTCCCTCATTTTGTCTGTCATAGTTGAAGTGTACCTATGATGAAAATTACAGGCCTCTCTCATCTCTGGGAGAACTTGCACAGTTGGTGGCTGACTAAATACTTTTTTGCCCCACTGTATATATATAAAGTGCTTGTTAGCCTATGTTAAAAGATGTTTCAAATGATTAAAAGACAAACAAGTGATTGTGTTGAATTCTATTTGGGAAATAAAGATATACATGGTTTTAAAAAGGTGGTGGTAATATTTCATTCAGTACAGACATTTGTAGGTGGCTTAATTTAACCACTTGTTTTGGACAAGCTATTACAAAACTGTAATGTTTAAATTAATTCTGATTATTTCCAGGGATACACAACATCCTGAAAAAAAAAATATATATATCTTTGTTAGAAAGAATACTATTTTTCCCTTGATGGAGTGATGCTGAATGTAAAAATTGGCTTAACTGACGCCACTCTCCCCGACAATGTGGTATTACTGTCAATCAAAGAGAAGAAAAAGACTGAGCAACACAATGTGCCAACATTAGTACGACTTCACCGCATGACCTCACAAGTTCATGACCTTACAGCCTGACAGACAATCTGGCTGCAGGCAAAAACAACGTTCTAACCCCAGCAGTATCAGAATACATTACACTGATACGGTATCAGGACTAACTGCAAAATCAGCTGTTTGACAGCATTGAGACAATAACAGTCTGTTATAGTGACTCAGCAATGACTTAATATGGGAAATCTGCGGGGAAAGAGAGAGAGAGGAAGTGTGTATATGTGTATCAGTGTAGGATATCTATGGCAATTGTGTGTATTTTGCCTATCAGAGTGTGAGTGCCTGTCTGCTGGTTTGTCAGTGTTTGTGTTTATAGAGAAAGTGTCTGCCTGTGTGTGTTTGTGTGATAGAGAAAGTGTGTGAGTGTTTGTGTGATAGAGAAAGTGTGTGAGTGTTTGTGTGATAGAGAAAGTGTGTGAGTGTTTGTGTGATAGAGAAAGTGTGTGAGTGTTTGTGTGATAGAGAAAGTGTGTGAGTGTTTGTGTGTTAGAGAAAGTGTGTGAGTTTTTGCGTGATAGAGAAAGTGTGTGAGTGTTTGTGTGATAGAGAAAGTGTGTGAGTGTTTGTGTGACAGAGAAGGTGTGTGAGTTTTTGCGTGATAGAGAAAGTGTGTGAGTGTTTGAGTGATAGAGAAAGTGTGTGAGTGTTTGTGTGACAGAGAAAGTGTGTGAGTGTTTGAGTGATAGAGAAAGTGTGTGAGTGTTTGTGTGACAGAGAAAGTGTGTGAGTGTTTGTGTGATAGAGAAGTGAGCGCTGAAGAACAAGACATTACAGCTATATTCCCTCCCTGTATTATTTAAGGCGTTGCAATCAGATTTCACACGTTGTGTTCCAGGCCGTTGTGTAGAAGTACAGTCTATTTTGGGGTTGAATCATGTTACTTCTCCTGCTGGAGATGACAGGGAAAGCTTGTCACACGCAATCAGGCTTTAAATGTTGCAGATAATTAGCCTTTGCTACTGCACTTGTCAGGGAACTACCCTGCTGTCACACTCACACGCACGCACACACATATAGTGCATACATACACACACTTGTGTACGAACCAACCACCCCTTCTCCCCCTAACTACACACCACTCCTCCACTTTTGCTTTCCCAGAGTGAGTGAATTAGATCTATTTCCCAGCCATGCACCACATATCTCAACAAAGAGGCTCAGAGAAAGACCAGAACTAAAATGTTTTAGTGAAGTCTCAGATTAAAGTGCTGCTCCATATCACGCTGAGTGATATGGAGCTCAGATACAGTATGAGGACCAGATACAGATACAGGGACACCCATCACCTCACATCCTGTCAGACCCACAGAGATCCCATGGTACCCTGATGATGTGCTGTAGGCAGTAGGGGGGCAGGGCATTCCCAGAGCTGTTTGCTTTTCTAGTTCTGCTTGGTTAGCTCCCAGCACTGTGGCATTGTTCAAATCAAATCAAATCAAATGTTATTTGTCACATACACATGGTTAGCAGATGTTAATGCGAGTGTAGCGAAATGCTTGTGCTTCTAGTTCCGACAATGCAGTAATAACGAACAAGTAATCTAACTAACAATTCCAAAAAACTACTGTCTTATACACAGTGTAAGGGGATAAAGAATATGTACATAAGGATATATGAATGAGTGATGGTACAGAGCAGCATAGGCAAGATACAGTAGATGATATCGAGTACAGTATAACATATGAGATGAGTATGTAAACAAAGTGGCATAGTTAAAGTGGCTAGTGATACATGTATTACATAAGGATGCAGTCGATGATATAGAGTACAGTATATACGTATGCATATGAGATGAATAATGTAGGGTAAGTAACATTATATAAGGTAGCATTGTTTAAAGTGGCTAGTGATATATTTACATCATTTCCCATCAATTCCCATTATTAAAGTGGCTGGAGTTGAGTCAGTGTCATTGACAGTGTGTTGGCAGCAGCCACTCAATGTTAGTGGTGGCTGTTTAACAGTCTGATGGCCTTGAGATAGAATCTGTTTTTCAGTCTCTTGGTCCCAGCTTTGATGCACCTGTACTGAGCTTGCCTTCTGGATGATAGCGGGGTGAACAGGCAGTGGCTCGGGTGGTTGATGTCCTTGATGATCTTTATGGCCTTCCTGTAGCATCGGGTGGTGTAGGTGTCCTGGAGGGCAGGTAGTTTGCCTCCGGTTATGCGGTGTGCAGACCTCACTACCCTCTGGAGAGCCTTACGGTTGAGGGCGGTGCAGTGGCCATACCAGGCGGTGATACAGCCCGCCAGGATGCTCTCGATTGTGCATCTGTAGAAGTTTGTGAGTGCTTTTGGTGACAAGCCGAATTTCTTCAGCCTCCTGAGGTTGAAGAGGCGCTGCTGCGCCTTCTTCACGATGCTGTCTGTGTGAGTGGACCAATTCAGTTTGTCTGTGATGTGTATGCCGAGGAACTTAAAACTTGCTACCCTCTCCACTACTGTTCCATCGATGTGGATAGGGGGGTGTTCCCTCTGCTGTTTCCTGAAGTCCACAATCATCTCCTTAGTTTTGTTGACGTTGAGTGTGAGGTTATTTTCCTGACACCACACTCCGAGGGCCCTCACCTCCTCCCTGTAGGCCGTCTCGTCGTTGTTGGTAATCAAGCCTACCACTGTTGTGTCGTCCGCAAACTTGATGATTGAGTTGGAGGCGTGCGTGGCCACGCAGTCGTGGGTGAACAGGGAGTACAGGAGAGGGCTCAGAACGCACCCTTGTGGGGCCCCAGTGTTGAGGATCAGCGGGGAGGAGATGTTGTTGCCTACCCTCACCACCTGGGGGCGGCCCGTCAGGAAGTCCAGTACCCAGTTGCACAGGGCGGAGTCGAGACCCAGGGTCTCGAGCTTGATGACGAGCTTGGAGGGTACTATGGTGTTGAATGCCGAGCTGTAGTCGATGAACAGCATTCTCACATAGGTATTCCTCTTGTCCAGATGGGTTAGGGCAGTGTGCAGTGTGGTTGAGATTGCATCGTCTGTGGACCTATTTGGGCGGTAAGCAAATTGGAGTGGGTCTAGGGTGTCAGGTAGGGTGGAGGTGATATGGTCCTTGACTAGTCTCTCAAAGCACTTCATGATGACGGATGTGAGTGCTACGGGGCGGTAGTCGTTTAGCTCAGTTACCTTAGCTTTCTTGGGAACAGGAACAATGGTGGCCCTCTTGAAGCATGTGGGAACAGCAGACTGGTATAGGGATTGATTGAATATGTCCGTAAACACACCGGCCAGCTGGTCTGCGCATGCTCTGAGGGCGCGGCTGGGGATGCCGTCTGGGCCTGCAGCCTTGCGAGGGTTAACACGTTTAAATGTCTTACTCACCTCGGCTGCAGTGAAGGAGAGACCGCATGTTTTCATTGCAGGCCGTGTCAGTGGCACTGTATTGTCCTCAAAGCGGGCAAAAATGTTATTTAGTCTGCCTGGGAGCAAGACATCCTGGTCCGTGACTGGGCTGGATTTCTTCCTGTAGTCCGTGATTGACTGTAGACCCTGCCACATGCCTCTTGTGTCTGAGCCGTTGAATTGAGATTCTACTTTGTCTCTGTACTGACGCTTAGCTTGTTTGATAGCCTTGCGGAGGGAATAGCTGCACTGTTTGTATTCGGTCATGTTACCAGACACCTTGCCCTGATTAAAAGCAGTGGTTCGCGCTTTCAGTTTCACACGAATGCTGCCATCAATCCACGGTTTCTGGTTAGGGAATGTTTTAATCGTTGCTATGGGAACGACATCTTCAACGCACGTTCTAATGAACTCGCACACCGAATCAGCGTATTCGTCAATGTTGTTATCTGACGCAATACGAAACATCTCCCAGTCCACGTGATGGAAGCAGTCTTGGAGTGTGGAGTCAGCTTGGTCGGACCAGCGTTGGACAGACCTCAGCGTGGGAGCCTCTTATTTTAGTTTCTGTCTGTAGGCAGGGATCAACAAAATGGAGTCGTGGTCCATTGTTATTTAACTAGCTAACGTTAGCTGGCTGGCTCGTTAGCTAACGTTATGTGATGTGTGTACAACAACAGTTGAATATGGCCGGTGTCAGTAATGGTCTGCAAAAAAAGGGAAATGAAAATGTTGCCTGCAGAGATGGTTAGGCTGCTTTCATGTTATCCAGAGGTAAACAAACCATCGGCCAGAACGTCAAGGGTGCGCTCCGAGAGCGAAACGAGATGGGTGGGGCTAAAGCTTAAGAGCATTGTGAACAATGCTTAATGGGTGTAGACAAAGAAGAGCTCTTCACTACATACCAAAACATTTAAAGGTGATTTTCTCAAAAGTGACTTTCAAAGCAGAATTACTTTCCCATTGTTCCTCAAATGCAGTGTATGACCTACCATTTTGTAGCTCTGAGTCTTTATTTACCTTTATTTAACTAGGCAAGTCAGTTAAGAACAAATTCTTATTTACAATGACGGCCTAGGAACAGTGGGTTAACTGCCTTGTTCAGGGGCAGAACGACAGATTTGTACCTTGTCAGCTCGGGGGTTTGAACTTGCAACCTTTCGGTTAGAATAGAGAGAGGGCACAATGAGGATACAGAGAGCAGCCCTGTCCTGTGTATATGTATGTATACAGTAGCAGTCAAAAGTTTGGACACACATATTAAGGGCTTTTCCTTCATTTTGACTATTTTCTCCATAATAATAATAATATTAAATAATATGTATTAACCAAAAAAGTGTTGAACAAATCAAAATATATTTAAGATTCTACAAAGTAGCCACCCTTTGCCTTGATAACAGCTTTGCACACTCTTGGCATTTTCTCAACCAGCTTCACCTGGAATGCTTTTCCAACAGTTGTCACGGTCGTCATATGGAGGAGACCAAGGCGCAGCGCAGTAAGCGTACATACTTCTTTAATGAAAGAGCGAACACTGAACGAACACTGAACAAACTATACAAAACAACAAAACGAACCGTGAAGCTAATATGGCTAGTGCAGACAGGCAACTAAACATAGAATATAACCCACAAAACCAAAATGGAAAATGGCAACCTAAATAGGATCCCCAATCAGAGACAACGATAAACAGCTGTCTCTGATTGGGAACCAATTCAGGCCACCATAGACCTACATTTACCTAGGCAAACCAAAACCCCATAGATGTACAATAAACCCTAGACAAGACAAAAACACACACCCTGACCTAACCAAAATAATAAAGAAAACTAAGATAACTAAGGTAAGGGCTTGACAACAGTCTTAAAGGAGTTCCCACATATGCTGAGCACTTGTTGGTTTCTTTTTATTCACTCCGTGGTCCATCTCATCCCAAACCATCTCAATTGGGTTGAGGTTGGGTGAGTGTGGAGGCCAGGTCATCTGATGCTATAAGAGCACAAGGCGAGACCCAGATACAGATACGGGAGGCAGATATTTTGAGTCTTTGATATTTATTAATAATCGAAAGGGGGAGGCAAGAGAATGGTCGTGGACAGGCAAAAGGTCAAAACCGGTTCAGAGTTCAGGAGGTACCGTGTGGCAGGCAGGCTCGAGGTCAGGGCAGGCAGAATGGTCAGGCAGGCGGGTACAGAGTCCGGGAGGACTAGCAAAAGAGAATAGAGAAGGCAAGAGGACGGGAAAAACTTGCTGGTTGACTTGGAACATACAAGACAGACAGACAGACAGAAAACAGGTATAAATACCCAGGGGATAATGAAAATAGTAAAAAATAAAGAAAAACCCTGGAATGAGTAGGTCTGTCCAAACTTTTGACTGGTACTGTATACAGCCCATCTATCTACCTCATTCACATACTGTATTTGTTTATTTTGCTCCTTTTGCACCACAATATCTCTACTTGCACACCCATCTTCTGCACATCTACCATTCCAGTGTTTAATTGCCATATTGTAATTACTTCACCACCATGGCCTATTTATTGCCTTAACTCCCTTATTTGACCTTATTTTCACTCACTGTATGTAGACTTTTTTTCTTTTTTTTCTACTGTATTATTGACTGTATGTTTTGTTCATTCCATGTGTAACTCTGTGTTGTTGTATGTGTCGAACTGCTATGCTTTATCTTGGCCAGGTCGCAGTTGCAAATGAGAACTTGTTCTCAACTAGGTTACCTGGTTAAATAAAAAATTAAAATAGAAAAAATAATATATATATATATGTGATTTTGTTTTTTGTTTTTGTTTTTTTAAATACTGTAAAATCACAAGCAATTCAGCTTAAAAAATATTTATTTAGAAAATCCCAAGTTTTCCCACAAATAAAAAGAGGGACATCCATGATTGTGTCTCAATGCAATCAAGGTATGAAAAAAATGGTTATTTTCAAATTCAATCTCTTTTTGTTCTTAGTTGTGGTCATTTGGAGTGTACAAATGATTATAGCTACATATGTTCCGGCCCCCAACCATCCGCACTGACAAAGATCATCTTTCGGCTGAATCTAGTTGCCAACCCCTGATGTACAGTTACATAAGCGAGTGATGATGACAAATGGAGGTCAGTAAAAGATCCAGAGATGACTAGGCCTGGAAAGTGATGACTAAGCAGGCTTTTAAATATGATGACTAGAATGATGGGGATTTGAGTATGGATAATAAGCTGATGACTAGGCTTTATCATGGGCCCCTTAGGGACACTAGAGTATTAGAGAGAGAGAGAGAGACCAGAGGCCTGGGAATAGAGAGCGAGCCCAGGGAGACCAGAGACCTGGGAATAGAGACAGAAACCAGAGAGATCAGAGGCCTGGGAATAGAGACAGAGACCTGGGAGACCAGAGGCCTGGAAATAGAGACAGAGACCAGAGGCCTGGGAATAGAGACAGAGACCAGAGAGACCAGGGGCCTGGGAATAGAGACAGAAACCAGAGAGATCAGAGGCCTGGGAATAGAGACAGAGACCTGGGAGACCAGAGGCCTGGGAATAGAGACCAGAGAGACCAGAGGCCTGGGAATAGAGACAGAGACCAGAGAGACCAGAGGCCTGGGAATAGAGACAGAGACCAGGGAGACCAGAGGCCTGGGAATAGAGACAGAGACCAGGAATATCAGAGGCCTGGGAATAGAGACAGAGGCAGAGACCAGGGAGACCAGAGGCCTGGGAATAGAGACAGAGACCTGGGTGACCAGAGGTCTGGGAATAGAGACAGAGGCCAGGGAGACCAGAGGCCTGGGAATAGAGACAGAGACCAGGGAGAAAAGAGGTATGGGAATAGAGACAGAGACCAGGGAGACCAGAGGCCTGGGAATAGAGACAGATACCAGGGAGAGTAGAGGTCTGGGAATAGAGACAGAGACCAGGGAGACCAGAGGCCTGGGAATAGAGACAGAGACCAGGGAGTCCAGAGGCCTGGGAATAAAGATAGAGACCAGGGAGACCAAAGGCCTGGGAATAGAGACAGAGACCAGGGAGACCAGAGGCCTGGGAATAGAAACAGAGACCAGGGAGACCAGAGGCCTGGGAATAGAGACAGAGACCCAGAGGCCTGGGAATAGAGACAGAGACCTGGGAAACCAGAGGTCTGGGAATAGAGACAGAGACCAGGGAGACCAGAGGCCTGGGAATAGAGACAGAGACCAGAGGCCTGGGAATAGAGACAGAGACCAGGGAGACTAGAGGCCTGGGAATAGAGACAGAGACCAGAGGCCTGGGAATAGAGACAGAGACCAGGGAGACCAGAGGCCTGGGAATAGAGACAGAGAACAGGGAGACCAGAGGCCCGGGAATAGAGACAGAGACCTGGGAGACCAGAGGTCTGGGAATAGAGACAGAGACCAGGGAGACCAGAGGCCTGGGAATAGAGACAGAGACCAGGGAGACCAGAGGCCTGGAAATAGAGACAGAGCCCAGGGAGACCAGAGGCCTGGGAATTGAGACAGAGACCAGTGAGACCAGAGGCCTGGGAATAGAGACAGAGACCAGAGGCCTGGGAATAGAGACAGAGACCTGGGAGACCAGAGGCCTGGGAATAGAGACAGAGACCAGAGTTGACTTGAGACAGAATTGAGAATTGAGACAGAGAACAGGGAGACCAGAGGCCTGGGAATAGAGACAGATACCAGGGAGAGTAGAGGTCTGGGAATAGAGACAGAGACCTGGGAGACCAGAGGCCTGGGAATAGAGACAGAGACCAGGGAGACCAGAGGCCTGGGAATAGAGACAGATACCAGGGAGAGTAGAGGTCTGGGAATAGAGACAGAGACCTGGGAGACCAGAGGCCTGGGAATAGAGACAGAGACCAGGGAGACCAGAGGCCTGGGAATAGAGACAGAGACCTGGGAAACCAGAGGTCTGGGAATAGAGACAGAGACCAGTGAGACCAGAGGCCTGGGAATAGAGACAGAGACCAGAGGCCTGGGAATAGAGACAGAGACCTGGGAGACCAGAGGCCTGGGAATAGAGACAGAGACCAGAGTTGAATTGAGACAGAATTGAGAATTGAGACAGAGAACAGGGAGACCAGAGGCCTGGGAATAGAGACAGATACCAGGGAGAGTAGAGGTCTGGGAATAGAGACAGAGACCTGGGAGACCAGAGGCCTGGGAATAGAGACAGAGACCAGGGAGACCAGAGGCCTGGGAATAGAGACAGAGACCAGGGAGACAAGAGGTCTGGGAATAGAGACAGAGACCAGGGAGACCAGAGGCCTGAGAATAGAGACAGATACCAGGGAGAGTAGAGGTCTGGGAATAGAGACAGAGACCTGGGAGACCAGAGGCCTGGGAATAGAGACAGAGACCAGGGAGATCAGAGGCCTGGAAATAGAGACAGAGACCAGGGAGACCAGAGGCCTGGGAATAGAGACAGAGACCAGAGGCCTGGGAATAGAGACAGAGACCAGGGAGACCAGAGGCCTGTGAATAGAGACAGAGACCAGGGAGACCAGAGGCCTGGGAATAGAGATAGAGACCAGGGAGACCAAAGGCCTGGGAATAGAGACAGAGACCAGGGAGACCAGAGGCCTGGGAATAGAGACAGAGACCAGAGGCCTGGGAATAGAGACAGAGACCTGGGAGACCAGAGGTCTGGGAATAGAGACAGAGACCAGGGAGACCAGAGGCCTGGGAATAGAGACAGAGACCAGAGGCCTGGGAATAGAGACAGAGACCTGGGAGACCAGAGGCCTGGGAATAGAGACAGAGACCAGGGAGACCAGAGGCCTGGGAATAGAGACAGAGACCAGGGAGAAAAGAGGTATGGGAATAGAGACAGAGACCAGGGAGACCAGAGGCCTGGGAATAGAGACAGATACCAGGGAGAGTAGAGGTCTGGGAATAGAGACAGAGACCAGGGAGACCAGAGGCCTGGGAATAGAGACAGAGACCAGGGAGTCCAGAGGCCTGGGAATAAAGATAGAGACCAGGGAGACCAAAGGCCTGGGAATAGAGACAGAGACCAGGGAGACCAGAGGCCTGGGAATAGAGACAGAGACAAGGGATACCAGAGGCCTGGGAATAGAGACAGAGACCCAGAGGCCTGGGAATAGAGACAGAGACCTGGGAAACCAGAGGTCTGGGAATAGAGACAGAGACCAGGGAGACCAGAGGCCTGGGAATAGAGACAGAGACCAGAGGCCTGGGAATAGAGACAGAGACCTGGGAGACCAGAGGCCTGGGAATAGAGACAGAGACCAGAGGCCTGGGAATAGAGACAGAGACCAGGGAGACCAGAGGCCTTGGAATAGAGACAGAGACCAGGGAGACCAGAGGCCTGGGAATAGAGACAGAGACGAGGGAGACCAGAGGTCTGGGAATAAAGACAGAGACGAGGGAGACCAGAGGTCTGGGAATAAAGACAGAGACCTGGGAGACCAGAGGTCTGGGAATAGAGATAGAGACCAGGGAGACCAGAGGCTTGGGAATAGAGACAGAAACCAGAGAGATCAGAGCCCTGGGAATAGAGACAGAGACCTGGGAGACCAGAGGCCTGGGAATAGAGACAGAGTCCAGGGAGACCAGAGGCCTGGGAATAGAGACAGAGACCAGAGGCCTGGGAATAGAGACAGAGACCAGGGAGACCAGAGGCCTGGGAATAGAGACAGAGACCAGGGAGACCAGAGGCCTGGGAATAGAGACAGAGACCAGGAATATCAGAGGCCTGGGAATAGAGACAGAGACCAGGAAGATCAGAGGCCTGGGAATAGAGAGAGAGGCAGAGACCAGGGAGACCAGAGGCCTGGGAATAGAGACAGAGACCTGGGAGACCAGAGGTCTGGGAATAGAGACAGAGACCAGGGAGACCAGAGGCCTGGGAATAGAGACAGAGACCAGGGAGACCAGAGGCCTGGAAATAGAGACAGAGACCAGGGAGACCAGAGGCCTGGGAATTGAGACAGAGACCAGGGAGACCAGAGGCCTGGGAATAGAGACAGAGACCAGGGAGACCAGAGGCCTCCGAATAGAGACAGAGACCAGGGAGACCAGAGGTCTGGGAATAGAGATAGAGACCTGGGAGACCAGAGGTCTGGGAATAGAGATAGAGACCAGGGAGACCAGAGGCCTGGGAATATAGACAGAAACCAGAGAGATCAGAGGCCTGGGAATAGAGACAGAGACCTGGGAGACCAGAGGCCTGGGAATAGAGACAGAGACCAGAGGCCTGGGAATAGAGACAGAGACCAGAGAGACCAGGGGCCTGGGAATAGAGACAGAAACCAGGGAGACCAGAGGCCTGGGAATAGAGACAGAGTCCAGGGAGACCAGAGGCCTGGGAATAGAGACAGAGACCAGAGGCCTGGGAATAGAGACAGAGACCAGGGAGACCAGAGGCCTGGGAATAGAGACAGAGACCAGGGAGACCAGAGGCCTGGGAATAGAGACAGAGACCAGGAATATCAGAGGCCTGGGAATAGAGACAGAGACCAGGAAGATCAGAGGCCTAGGAATAGAGACAGAGGCAGAGACCAGGGAGACCAGAGGCCTGGGAATAGAGACAGAGACAAGGGAGACCAGAGGCCTGGGAATAGAGACAGAGTCCAGGGAGACCAGAGGCCTGGGAATAGAGACAGAGACCAGAGGCCTGGGAATAGAGACAGAGACCAGGGAGACCAGAGGCCTGGGAATAGAGACAGAGACCAGGAATATCAGAGGCCTGGGAATAGAGACAGAGACCAGGGAGACCAGAGGCCTGGGAATAGAGACAGAGACCTGGGAGACAAGAGGTCTGGGAATAGAGACAGAGACCAGGGAGACCAGAGGCCTGGGAATAGAGACAGAGACCAGGGAGACCAGAGGCCTGGAAATAGAGACAGAGACCAGGGAGACCAGAGGCCTGGGAATAGAGACAGAGACCAGGGAGACCCGAGGCCTCCGAATAGAGACAGAGACCAGGGAGACCAGAGGTCTGGGAATAGAGATAGAGACCTGGGAGACCAGAGGTCTGGGAATAGAGATAGAGACCAGGGAGACCAGAGGCCTGGGAATAGAGACAGAGACCAGGGAGACCAGAGGCTTGGGAATAGAGACAGAGACCAGGGAGACCAGAGGCCTGGAAATAGAGACAGAGACCAGGGAGACCAGATGCCTG
>NC_034186.2:66876208-66922106 GCF_002021735.2 Oncorhynchus kisutch | reverse complement strand
ATCCCACCATCTCCTGTCTCATCGTGAATAACGTTGGTATAATCCAACTGTCGTTAATCCAGCCTTCGTTAGCGAATTAACTTTCCCTCAATAGGCCCGGGAGGATACCTAATGGATTAAATATTGCTGAGATACTAAAATGCAAATGTGGCATGAACAGTATGACCAGTCTCCCCGTTGTTAGGCGAGCTTCCGTCCCGTTGTTAGGGGCGTCGTGTGGCGATGATGACTGGCGGATGTGATGTCACATCGATCATGTTGACGGCTGTTGGAGCGCTCCCATATGTTTCAGGGCTCAGACTAGGTTAGTGCTGCGCAGGGAGGAAAAGGCAATGAACCGTTACTGGGAGCTGGAAAGAGCTGACTGGTAGCTAAAATCCATCCAAAATGGCACTCTGTTCCCTACATAGTGCACTACTTTTGACCAGAGCCCTATGTAGTATAATAGTGCACTTCATAGGGATTAGATGCTGTGGGAGGAAATAAGGCATAAGGAGGGTAATGGTATGGAAGACAACCATGCGTCAGTCTGGTTATTATGTTCTGGGTTCAGCAGGTAAAGCAATAAGGGCTAGTATAAATATAACACACTTTCAGATTATTAATTTAAACTGATTACATTCTACATTTAGTTAGCGAAAGAAGCTCTGCCTCTCTTGTTTTGCCTCACATTTTCTCTTACATACTGAGAGTTCAAAACAATTTGGAAAAAGTGTCAAATGTCAAGGTAAATATTGTGTTTAATGATCGGCCCTTTTGAAAGGAGAAGGTTAGGGGAAAGAAACACAATGATCTCTGTTGACCTTTGGAAAGGAGGAAATATCACCTTTCATCTCTGAGCGAATAAGCACTCTTTCTTCTCTCAATTTAGACAGCTCTGCTATTTGGAGGCTCATTATGAGAGGAAGAGTGTGCGTGCGTGTGCGTGTGTGTGTGTGCGTACGTGCGTGTGTGTATGTGTGTGCATGTGTGCACATTTGCGTGTGTGTGGTATGTGTGCCAGCCAGTCTGTTCACTGTTCACTCAGAGAGGCCCATAGAGTCTTGCTCTGACATTTTTGGGAGGTCAGGAAGGGAAGTGGGATGTGGGAGTACTGTGGCAGGTGAGAAAATGAGAGCGAGAGAAACAGAGAGAGAGAGAGTGGTTGAGAGAGAAAGGTTGAGAAAGAGAGAGAGAGAGAGAGAGAGAGAGAGCAATAGAGACATGGATATAGGGAAGGATGAGGAAGAGGGAGATGGATGGAGGGTGAGAGATAAGGAGTGAAGGAGAGGGATGGAGAGAAAGAAATTAGTGTGTGAGAGTGTGTGAGAGTTGGGCAATAGTGTGAAATAGTAATAGTTGTTAAGGGAGAGGGGTATAGGCGGTGAATCTCAAACCAGCCCCTTGCACCGAAACTCTGAAGGTGACTTCTAGGGCTGGGAATTGCCAGGGATCTAACGATACAATGTTATCACTATACTTACACTCTTAGAAAAAAAGACTTCCAAAAGGGTTCTGCAACTGAACCAAAAAGGGTTCCAGGTTGAACCCTTTCCAAAGACAGTGGAACCCAAAATAGTTCTACCTGGGCCCAAATAGGGTTAACTTATGGGGAATAAGTTAACCCTTTTTGGGTCCAGGTAGAACTATTTTGGGTTCCACCCTCTTTGGAAAGGGTTCAACCTGGAACCAACAGTGGTTTTGCTTAACAAGTCACATAAAACGTTGCATGGATTCGCTCTGTGTACAATAATAGTGTTTAACATATATTTTCTTTACAACTACCTCATCTCTGCACCCCACACATACAATTATCTGTAAGGTTCCTCAGTTTAGCAGTGAATTTCAAACACAGATTCAACCACAGAGGTTTTCCAATGCCTCGCAAAGAAGGGCACCTAAAAAGCAGACATTGAATATCTCTATAAACATGGTGAAGTTATTAATTGCTATTTGGATGGTGTATCAATATACTCAGTCACTACAAATATACAGGCATCCTTCCTTACTCATTTGCCGGAGTTGAAGGCCAATGGTAACTTTACATAATTTAATGGCTTTGACAGGAGAAATTTGAGGATGGATCAACAACATTGTAGGTACTCCACAATACTAGCCTAATTGACAGAGTGAAGAGAAGGACGCCTGTGCAGAATACAAATATTCCAGAACATGCATCCTGTTTGCAACAAGGCACTAAAGTAATACTGCAAAAAATGTGGAAAAGCAATTCACTTTTTGCCCTAAATACAAAGTGTTATGTTTGGGGCAAATCCAATACAGCACATTACTGAGTACCACTCTCCATTTTTTCAAGCATAGTGGTAACTGCTGTTATGGGTATGCTTGTAATCGTTAAGGAACGGGGAGTTTTCAGGATGAAAAATAAACGGAATGGAGCTAAGGAAATCAAATTGTATTTGTCACATGTGCCTAATACAACAGACCTTACAGTGAAATGCTTAAAAGCCCTTAACCAACAATGCTTTAAGAAGCTTTAAGAAAAGAAAAGAAGAAAAGAGATTTAAGAAAAGAATAAGTGTTAATTAAGTAAAAAATAGATAAGTAAAAATTTGAAAATAAAAGTAACAAATAATTCAACAGCAGCAGTAAAATAAGAAGCGAGGCTGTATACAATGTGCGGGGGCAGCGGTGAGTCGAGGTAATTGAGGTAATATGTAAATGTAGGTAGAGTTAGTGACTATGCATACATTATAATCAGAGAGTAGCAGCAGCGTAAAAGAGGGGTCTAGGTAGCCATTTAATTATCTGTTTAGGAGACTTATGGCTTGGGGGTAGAAGCAGTTAACTAGACTTGGTGCTCCGGTACTGCTTGCCGTTCGGTAGCAGAGAGAACAGTCTATGACTAGGGTGGCTGGAGTCTCTGGCGATTTTTATGGCCTTCCTCTGACACCGCCTTGTATAGAGGTCCTGGAAGGCAGGAAGCTTGGCCCTAGTGATGTAATTAATAAAAACTGTTTTGAGTTAATACGTATTCAACCCCTTTGTTATGGCCTAAATAAGTTCAGGAATTAAAATATGCTTAACAAGTCACATAATAAGTTGCATGGATCCTGACTGGTTGCAGTGATGTTCTTGATGGTGCAGCTGTAGAACGTTTTGAGGATCTGAGGACCCATGCCAAATCTCCTGAGGGAGAATAGGTTTTGTCGTGCCCTCTTCACAACTGTTTTAGTGTGTTTGGACCATGATAGTTTGTTGATGATGTAGACACCAAGGCACTTGAAGCTCTCAACCTGCTCCACTACAGCCCCGTCAATGAGAATGGGGGCGTGCTCGGTCCTCCTTTTCCTGTAGTCCACAATCATCTCCTTTGTCTTGATCACGTTGAGGGAGAGGTTGTTGTCCTGGCACCACACGGCCAGGTCTCAGACCTCCTCCCTATAGGCTGTCTCATCGTTGTCGGTGATCAGGCCTACCACTATTGTCGTCTGCTTAACTTAATGATGGTGTTGGAGTCGTGTTTGGCCACACAGTCGTGGGTGAACAGGGAATACATGAGGGGACTAAGTACACCCCCCTGAGGGGCCCCAGTGTTAAGGACCAGCGTGGCAGACGTGTTGTTGCCTACTCTTACCACCTGGGGTCGGCCTGTCAGGAAGTCCAGGATCCAATTGCAGAGGGAGGTGTTTAGTCCTAGAGTCGTGGGCAGTATGATGTTGAAAGCTGAGCTGTAGTCAACGAACAGCATTTTATTTCACCTTTATTTAACCAGGTAGGCAAGTTGAGAACAAGTTCTCATTTACAACTGCGACCTGGCCAAGATAAAGCATAGCAGTGTGAACAGACAACAACAGAGTTACACATGGAGTAAACAATTAACAAGTCAATAACACAGTAGAAAAAAAAGAGTCTATATGCATTGTGTGCAAAAGACATGAGGAGGTAGGCGAATAATTACAATTTAGCAGATTAAAACTGGAGTGATAAATGATCAGATGGTCATGTGCAGGTAGAGATACTGGTGTGCAAAAGAGCAGAAAAGTAAATAAATAAAAACAGTATGGGGATGAGGTAGGTAAATTGGGTGGGCTATTTACCGATGGACTATGTACAGCTGCAGCGATTGGTTAGCTGCTCAGATAGCAGATGTTTAAAGTTGGTGAGGGAGATAAAAGTCTCCAACTTCAGGAATTTTTGCAATTCGTTCCAGTCACAGGCAGCAGAGAACTGGAAGGAAAGGCGGCCAAATGAGGTGTTGGCTTTAGGGATGATCAGTGAGATACACCTGCTGGAGCGCGTGCTACGGGTGGGTGTTGCCATCGTGACCAGTGAACTGAGATAAGGCGGAGCTTTACCTAGCATGGACTTGTAGATGACCTGGAGCCAGTCTGGCGGCGACGAATATGTAGTGAGGGCCAGCCGACTAGAGCATACAGCATACAGGTCGCAGTGGTGGGTGGTATAAGGTGCTTTAGTAACAAAACGGATGGCACTGTGATAAACTACATCCAGTTTGCTGAGTAGTGTATTGGAAGCTATTTTGTAGATGACATCACCGAAGTCGAGGATCGGTAGGATAGTTCGTTTTACTAGGGTAAGTTTGGCTGCGTGAGTGAAGGAGGCTTTGTTGCGAAATAGAAAGCTGACTCTAGATTTGATTTTAGATTGGAGATGTTTGATATAAGTCTGGAAGGAGAGTTTACAGTCTAGCCAGACACCTAGGTACCTATAGATGTCCACATATTCTAGGTCGGAACCATCCAGAGTGGTAATGATAGTCGGGCATGCGGGTGCAGTCAACGAACAGTTGAAAAGCATGCATTTGGATTTACTAGCGTTTAAGAGCATTTGGAGGCCACGGAAGGAGTGTTGTACGGCATTGAAGCTCGTTTGGAGGTTAGATAGCACAGTGTCCAAGGAAGGGCCAGAAGTATACAGAATGGTGTCGTCTGCGTAGAGGTGGATCAGGGAATCGCCCGCAGCAAGAGCAACATCATTGATATATATATTGAGAAAAGAGTCAGCCCGAGAATGGAACCCTGTGGCACCCCCATAGAGACAACATGCCCTCCGATTTGACACACTGAACTCTGTCTGCAAATAAGTTGGTGAACCAGGCAAGGCAGTCATTAGAAAAGCCGAGGCTACTGAGTCTGCCGATAAGAATAGGGTGATTGACAGAGTCGAAAGCCTTGGCCAGGTCGATGAAGACGGCTGCACAGTACTGTCTTTTATCGATGGCGGTTATGATATCGTTTAGTACCTTGAGCGTGGCTGAGGTGCACCCGTGACCGGCTCGGAAACCAGATTGCACAGCGGAGAAGGTGCGGTGGATTCGAGATGGTCAGTGATCTGTTTGTTGACTTGGCTTTCGAAGATCTTAGATAGGCAGGGCAGGATAGATATAGGTCTGTAACAGTTTGGGTCCAGGGTGTCTCCCCCTTCTCCCCCTTCCCATTCTCATATAGGTGTTCCTTTTGTCCAGGTGAGAAAGGGCAGTGTGGAGTGCGATTGAGATTGCGTCATCTGTGGATCTGTTGGGGCGGTATGCGAATTGGAACGGGTCTAGGGTGTCCGGGAGGATGCTGTTAATGTGAGCCATGACCAGCCTTTCAAAGCACTTCATGGCTACAGACGTGAGACTCGTGACTTGAATGATGCAAATCATGTTCCACTTACAAATAAAACAAGCATAAAATTCAAATGAACAAGTACCCGTGTCGTTTTGCAAGATTTAAACCTCAGTAACAGTTAAACATTTCATTTGAGAGGTGTTTCATCTGTTCCGTGTCAAGTCTCGAAATCAGACATTAGCAAATACACGTGGCAAACAGTATAATTATCACGCCTCTCCATTCTTTTGTATTAAACTGCACAAACTCCAAACATATCGCAGTGCGTGTCGGGAAAGAACTTCCCTCTGAAATCTGCAACCTTGCTGGCTTGGTCAAAGTGGCTATAGGATTGTCTAATTAGCCCTTACCTACACCCTCAATCATTTTCACTCCCTCAGTTTTCACACTTGAGCAAACGGCGGATTCGTACATGACCGCACAAATGGAGGGCCGTGGGGAAGGGGTTGATTTGGGATTCAACCAGGGTCTTACTGCAGTGTCCGACCCCTCCTTTGTCTGTATGTGTAGTTGTTGGTGATTAGATGTTGAGCAGCAGCTGGTGTCTATATTAAACCCTCTAATTATCTCTGAACGACGGCAGCAGCAGGTTAGTCCGACTCGTTTGGATCACACACACACACACACACACACACACACACACACACACACACACACACACACACACACACACACACACACACACACACACACACACACACACACACACACACACACACACACACACACACACACACACACACACACACACACACACACACACACACACAGTCAGATGTAATTATGGAGGATATGTGCTGATTCCCATAACTAACTACTCCTCTGCTCCGGGAAAACATGCCAAACGAAGCCAACACCAAACTGTAAATGTCAAAGTCTGAATTATTAATCACTGCAGCAACACACGCTGTTATGACTGCACAATGCTGCATAAATGGACATTTAATGGGAATTTTAGTCAGTCACAAACATGATGGGTGTTTTTGTATGCAGGGGGGAAGTTCTTCTGTAGTGAGATCAAAGAATTCTCTAGAACACTCTGAAGATGTAGTCCCATCCATGGATACACTATACCGACATAGTATGTTGCAATTTGGCTGCAGATCACCTCCTCGTTCATACAGTACTGTAGTTTCCACATCCTACTGAATGGAGGAATGGATGTATGGAAATCTTCTCTCTGGAAATCTGTCAAAAGCTGCTTTGTTGACAGCCCTGCTTGGCTGAAATGGAGCGATAACAAAGGCTGTCTTTCTTCCTCCGTAGCTCTGTCTCTATCTCTGTGAGGCTGTGACCTCCTCTTATCTAATGCCCGATAAGGCACTTTGTCATTCAACAGTTTACCAGCCAGCAAAGGGGACTGAAGAGTTGTTCTCTCTCTCCATTGAAGATATTTCCTGAGTGTTGCTTGCTACTTCACTTTGATAACAGCAGAAAATATATGACATTTACCATACCTCGGTCTTACAAACTAGTGTTTTTAGCTTAATATCCCTTATTTTAGTAAAGATTATGTACGGTCTCAACAAAGGGCTAGGGATAACCTATTGGCTTCATTAGAAGGACTGGCTGAACAGAGACTAGGGCCTCTGAGATTATATCACTCCCATGCTTTATGATGTCATTTCCTGCCCTGATGAGTATGGGAGAGGAGAGGACTTACCCTTCTGTGTCTTTTATTTATTGTTATTTCACCTTTATTTAACCAGGTAGGCTAGTTGAGAACAAGTTCTCATTTAACAACTGCGACCTGGCCAAGATAAAGCAAAGCAGTTCGACAAAAACAACAACACAGAGTTACACATGGAATAAACAAACATACAGTCAATAATGCAGTAGAAAAAGTCTATATACAGTACGTGCAAATGAGGCAGGATAAGGGAGGTAAGGCAATAAATAGGTCATAGTGGCGAAATAATTACAATTTAGCAATTAAACACTGGAGCGATAGATGTGCAGAAGATGAGTGTGCATGTAGAGATACTGGGGTATAAAGGAGCAAAATAAATAACAGTATGGAGATGAGGTAGTTGGATGGGCTATTTACAGATTGGCTATGTACAGGTGCAGTGATCTGTGAGCTGCTCTGACAGCTGGTGCTTAAAGTTAGTGAGGGAGATATGAGTCTCTGAGTCATCTGAGCCCAACATTACTTAGAGTTGTATCACAGTTGGAATAAGGATGAATGAATGGCCTGAGATGAATCACTCTCATGTGATGGCACAGCAGTTTAAACTTTGTTTTTATGGAAACTGGACAATTAATTAGTCAATCATTGTTCTAAACCTTTCTGACCCTGTGGCAGAGCATGATGTCATCCTAGTGGTATGTTCCAATAACCCTGTCCCTGTTACTCCGTTGAGATTCACATCTTGAGAACAGAGATTCTCTCTTAACGGCACTGGATGAGACTGGTGTCAGTCAGATTCTGTGTGGACAATGCTCCGATTGAATAGGACTCTAGTCTATAAGGGAGGTACCAATAATACAGAGAAGGGTTCATGTGTTTCTGAGGCATTGCTTTAATATTGCATTGTCACCCAATAGTCTCTCTTGATATTGGCAGTTGTGGCACATTCTTGTTTGATAGTGTTAATCAATGCACTGCTCCTCTGACTGTGCTGATCTTATCTCACCTGTTGGTGAGTCATTGCCATCTACTGGTCACATGATGCTCTGAGTTCATCTAAAGAAAATGTGTAGTTTTGTCTCGTCGTGTTGTGGTTATTCACAGTACCAATCTGTCCCTTCTGTCTTTTGAACAACAATCACTCGTCAGCAAGGTAGACAGCAGTTAAGACCATATCTAACTTGAAAGGTAGAGTACACTGTCATTAGACTTCCTGCTGAAAGTCTCCTAATAATAGGCTTAGGTCTCTTTTCTCTCAGCAGTCTGAAATGACAAGTTTATTCACCCTTCATTTGAAACCATCTTCCTGCAAATTACTACTCTACTCTCACTTTAGAAATCCATCCAGCCAGTCGACTTGATAAACTCAGCACCACCCAGAGCCACGTAACGTTTCGTTGTTACAAAGGGGGTTCCCTTCTGAAGTCATACATAGCCCCATATCCCTACACTTCTAGTGAACCTCAACCTCGGTGATCCTCCTCTCTCCTCCTGGTCCATCTGAAGGCAGTATGAAGCAGGGTCATCCCAAGGCCAATCCACTATTAGATGTCTTTCTTTAGCCCTATGGCTCTATAGCTCCCAGACTTCTCCTCTTTGTGGATGATGCTAGCTCAACTACCATCTCTCTGAGAGTTCATCTGTGTTCCTGGAGCCGTTGGGCCGCATCCCAAATGGCACTCTATTCCATATGTAAATTACTACTTCTGAGGGACCATAGGGTCCTGGTCAAAAGTAGTGCACTATGTAGGGAATAGGGTCCCATTTAGGACAGCGTTGTACCCAGAGCTGCTCAGTGATGAATAGGATAGGGATTATAGCTCTTCTTCTTTCAATTCAGCCGGCGTTGACTCCGGAGCAGAGTCTTATTCATGTCGCTGGGATTGCAGTTATCAGCCTGAGTGATTTGCATTTTAAAGTCAGCAACAAAGCCACAATGATTCAGGGTGATTCCTCACTAGCGAACAGACAGACAAGATAGGCCAACTGATGAGCTATTTGTCCATTCCGGCTATTAAGAAATAATTGTGTGAAGACCACATCCCCTTAGGCCCCGAGGCTACAGGTGTTGTTTCATTAATCAGTCTTCAATTAATTGCAACGCTGAGCTGTGGAGGCAATCAGCAGGCTTAACAATAAGCAGTGTTGTGTTTAGTGGTGTAGTGGCGGCTGGGTGTGTTATGTCTTGGTGTTTGTGATTGGGTCTCTTCTATTGATCTGTTGTTGCCTGGGCCCAGAGGTGGAGGGAGGGAGAGAGGGAGGGAAACTTCTGGAGGGGAGCCAAGGGTGTGTCACCAGCATCCTAAAACCTAAAGCAGAAGGGGAAGGCAGGTGGAGGAGAGGGGAGATGTGCAATCTGAGTTCAAGAGGAGTATCACTGCACACACACACACTTGTTTTTTTCTATCCTTGTAGACACCAAACATTTATTTCCATTCAAAATCCTATTTTCCCTAACCCGTAACCCAAAGCATACTCCTAACCCTAAACTTAACTCCTAAATTTAAAATAGCCTTTGTCCTCATGGGGATGTGGGAAATGTCCGCATTAGGGAGAATTTTCCTTGTTTTACTATCCTTGTGGGGATGAGGATAGAACAAGACCACACACACACACACACACACACACACACACACACACACACACCCACACACACACACACACACACACACACACACACACACACACACACACACACACCAAAACAAACAGCTGGACAGAGGAAAGCACCAGCTGTGTGGTGGTTTAGTTTGTCTTGTGTAGGATGTGCTGTACCTCATCATGGCTGATGTGAAGTGGATATGGGGTTTCTGCTGTGTTATATGCTTTTGCCCTTGGGGAACTGTCTCCTTCCTCAGAGAGGTAAATCAGTCAGGGATTGGAATGCTCTGATTGGCCTTATTCTGTTACAAGGGGAGGAGTCTAATATATATTCACTTTGTATATTTAAAATATATAGCTACTCCCTTATTCTCACTGTATAAATACTACAAAATGATTTCACTGTATGAATTCAGCATCACAGTCAGGCAGGCTCTAAGAGGAAATATATTGTGTATGGTGCCCAAGCAGGGCTAAGCCAATTATAGCAGGGAGTGTGATACAAATGTGATGTTCATTGGCAGTGTGAACACAGTGAGCTGGTTTTAATGGCCTTCCTAATGGCTAGTAGGGCTGTTGCTTTCATCTCATCTGCTTACAAAGTTGGCCAACTGAAGTTGAACTCTAGAATTATCATATCTATGCATATGTGAAGTCAGCCATTTTAGTCCCTGTCCTTCCCTGTCAATGAAACATGAATGGCCACCGAGATGCATCAGCCTGTAGGCAAACCATACAAGGTTATACTGCCTCTGTGCTATCTACGCTTTAATACATTAGCTTATGTGTCACTGACACATTGCTTTACTGCTATTTCATTTGACTTTGTTATTTGCTAAGTTTTTATTACTGAGGAGTTTCCTAATGATATGGACTCGGATGATAATTCCCTCATTTGTACTGTGTGAGGAAGTCCAGCCCAGGGAGTGTGGTGTCTTCTCTCTGTCATCTCAAGGCCCAGAAACATGAATGCATCCTGTTATAAGGCAGAAGTTTGGGCTATTTGCAACTGAAAGCCTGTGATCCTAAATGACACGGCCTGTGATTCTGGAGCTTGTTTCATTAGACTTCCAAATGAGATGAATTGACTTGTCACTCTTGAGCGTGAGGAACAGTACACAAAGAAATGCTTAACTTGTCTTAATTCAGTAGCTGTTAACTTACATCAGCAATCTTAATGAGACCCAGGCGGTTTGAAGAGATCTGTACCAAACAATATACACACGGAATATATTCAGTTTGGAGGGGAGTTTAGAAGGGGGAAGTTATTGGTGTCTAGTATTTTATAGGAAGCAAGATGATTTAAACTGAAATAACATATTTAGTACCATCCAAAAGGGTTTGAAAAATAGCAAGCGTCACCTACTGCATAGGATATATCAGTACTACAGTATATCAGCAGTATGTAGCTTGTCATGTCTTTGACGATAACACAACAGTCCAACCACTTCACCTCCATTTCCTCTACCACCTGTTGATTGATACTTAACCACATTGTCTTTCCTTGTTGTGACTGATGTGTTTCAGTAATGTTTCCGTGGTGTTATCTGGTGGATGGTTAGGATGCTGGTGTTCAGCTGTCTGATATGGAGAGAGTGTTATTACATTACCCCTCCCCTGATGGATGGGAGGATGGATGGGAGGATGGAGGGAGAGAGTGTTATTACATTACCCCTCCCCTGATGGATGGGAGGATGGAGGGAGAGAGTGTTATTACATTACCCCTCCCCTGATGGATGGGAGGATGGATGGGAGGATGGAGGGAGAGAGTGTTATTACATTACCCCTCCCCTGATGGATGGGAGGATGGAGGGAGAGAGTGTTATTACATTACCCCTCCCCTGATGGATGGGAGGATGAGGGAGAGGGTGTTATTACATTACCCCTCCCCTGATGGATGGGAGGATGTAGGGAGAGGGTGTTATTACATTACCCCTCCCATGATGGGTGGGAGGATCTAGGGAGAGAGTGTTATTACATTACCCCTCCCCTGATGGGTGGGAGGATCTAGGGAGAGAGTGTTATTACATTACCCCTCCCATGATGGGTGGGAGGATGGAGGTAGAGAGTGTTATTACATTACCCTCCCCTGATGGATGGGAGGATGGAGGGAGAGCGTGTTATTACATTACCCCTCCCCTGATGGATGGGAGGATGGAGGGAGAGGGTGTTATTACATTACCCCTCCCCTGGTGGATGGGAGGATGGAGGGAGAGAGTGTTATTGCATTACCCCTCCCCTGATGGATGGGAGGATGGAGGGAGAGAGTGTTATTACATTACCCCTCCCCTGATGGATGGGAGGATGGAGGGAGAGAGTGTTATTACATTACCCCTCCCATGATGGGTGGGAGGATGGAGGGAGAGAGTGTTATTACATTACCCCTCCCCTGATGGGTGGGAGGATGGAGGGAGAGAGTGTTATTACATTACCCCTCCCCTGATGGGTGGGAGGATGGAGGGAGAGAGTGATTGCGACCCAGGCCCTGGCCCTGTAACCTGAGAAAGATAAACTCTCTCTCTCTCTCTTTCTCTCTCTCTCTCTCTCTCAGCCCTGAAAACAAGGGAATATATACAGACAACACATGAGAGAGAGAGAGAGAGAGAGAGAGAGAGAGAGAGAGAGAGAGTGAGAGGTAGTGTGAGTGGATAGGAGGAAGGAAGTCATCTGTCAAGATGAGTTATGATGGATGGGAGGGAGTAATGATGATTGGAGGACTTGTAGGGTTGCTGTAGACTCCAGTGGATATCCAGATTGCTTTTCTCCTCTGGGAGCCCAGCTGTGTGAAGGGGGAGAGGAGAGCAGAGCAGAGAGGGATGGATAGCAGTAGTGGTGAATGGTGAAAGGCTCAAGGGCTTGCCGTGTCAGCGCAGATGGAGGGATGGAAAGGATGGATGACAGCAGAGAAAAGGACAGGCCAGAGGGCACTGATACTGTGTTGCTCCCAGTCAGATGAATCTCTCTCTCTGGTCTATCAGCCCGCCGCTGTGTCTCTAGCCCCACTTCCTCTCACTTCCTCTCCCTTTAACCCCCCTTTCATCATCATCATCATTACACAGGCCCTCAGCCATACCCCTTCTCTCTCTCTCTCCCTCTCCGCTGGTGGTCCTTCTGGTTCACTGTGTGTGTGTGTGTGTGTGTGTGTGTGTGTGGCAGGCAGGGTGTCCTGTGTGACCTGAATAATACATGAGCCAGAGCCCTCTTGGATTCTCCACCCACGCACTAGCACCCTCCAACACTGCCAGCATGCCTCCCTCAGTGTGTGTGTGTGTGTGTGTGTGTCCATGCATGTTTCGAATAAAGCATATAGTTAGTTCAGGCAGCTTATTGTTCCTGTCAGTTGATGTCTACATGTCTTGTAGGATATCTTCAGTTGTTATGTTGATATATGTACAATAACAGACAACCAGCTCGCTTGACCCCGATGTCAGCCGCACCAATATGTTGGAAGAAACACTGTTTGATTGACGATCGGAGTCAGCTTGCAGGCGCCTGGCCCTGTCACAAGGTGTTAGTTGCTAAGGGAAGCCCCACCGGCCAAACCCTCCCCTACCCCGGATGGCGCTGAACCAATTGTGCGCCGTCGTCCTATGGGGCTCCTGGTTACGGCCGGTTGTGGCACAGCCTGGGATGGAACCGCAGGCTGTGGTGGCGCAGTGCTTTTGACCGCTGCGCCACCCAGGACCTCTTTTACCGATTTAATATTGTATTAGGATGCTAAGTGTTTCCTGAATTATATTCTATGATTGCCAGGGTAGAATGCCCATTTGTTAGCCTCGAGATACAACATTGTTAATGTGGATTTCACGCTTTTCTGCCTGTTATCAGGTATGTTAATGAAGAGCCTCCACAACACAATGGACACACTCTGGTTCCTGTGGCAACACGTCAGTCAGGGTCATCCATGAGATGAAGAAAGAGAAAAAGATAGGTAGAGGAGGAGAAAGGGAGGGAGAGAACGAGAGAGAGGTAGAGAGCAAGTCAGATACTAAGAAAGCGAGAGAGTAATATTTCTCTCCCTCTGTGGTTTGTGGTGTGTTATGTGACAGGGTCATGATGTTGGCGTTTTCACAAATTGAGCTGTCACAGTGGAAGATAATTATTTGACCTCTATACCCTATCTGAATGACACGCGCACGCACACACACACACACACACACACACACACACACACACACACACACACACACACACACACACACACACACACACACACACACACACACACACACACACACACACACACACACACACACACACACACACACACACACACAAACCCCTACTTCCATATGAAAAATTGAAGAGACAATATCAGATGAATGTATACTGAATGCAATATGTTGTGAGAGCTAGGGAGTGAGGCTAAACCCTGACAGCACTTAAGGAGTGTCTCCCCATGCATCTCTCCTCTGTGATTGTTGTTGATGCTTCTCATCCAGGGCTAGATTAATGGATGCAGGCTGGCAGGCTGGCAGGGTAAGTGCTGCAGCCTAAGTGTATACTGTACTGTGCTATACAGAGAGAAGAGAGAGAGAGAGAGAGAGAGAGTGAGAGATAGAGGAGAGAAAGACACAATCGATAGTGTTTGAGCCCTTCTCTCCCTTTTGCCAGCCCCAGCTCAGCCCCGGCTCAGTGCACGCATGGGTTAACCCAGCTACACTGCTACACTGCTATTGCTAATGCTGCAGACACTGCTGCTGCCACAGTCTGCTTCCTCAAACTCCACCGGCCGCACCATCTCTCATCGCTAAACGGGGGCCGCCGGTGCTCCAGTATCGCTGACATGGACACAGGAGAACCCCTCAGCCATCTGCTGCGCCACAGCCCGTCTCTTAACGCACCTCTCGTCTCAAATCACAACGCATCATCTCTCTCTGCTCAGCACCCGGGAAGATTGTGACGCGTCAGTCTGCCACTCCCCCCCCTCCAGTTTCACCCCCCCCTGTGTTGTAGTACAATCTCCTCGTTTCCAACCTGCCAGGGCTAGCGGGAGAGAGAGGGAGAGACAGAGCAAGGGATAGAGAGGGAGATGTTTTGAGTTTGTTAGCAGGGAAATGAGAGGAGAGTGATTGGTGTTAGTGGTGCGGTGTGTTCCGTCTGCTCTCCAGAGAATCCCAGGTGAGCTGTGCCCTGCTATAAGGTAAGAAGACAAACTGATTACTGATGATTTCTCCTCCTCCCCAAATCCTTAGTTCCCACTCTCCCTTCATCTCTCTCTGCAGGTGTGTGTGTGTGTGTGTGTGTGGCGCTCACCCGGAATAGTATTCCTCAGACACATCACACACATGCTGTACAGTACGTTAGATATGCATGTTTATCATTTACCATCTAGGGCATGTAGAGAAATAGACGGAGTAGCAGCAGTGCTGTGTGTGGGTGCGTATATGTGCATCTCTCTGTGTGCGTGTGTGTATATGTGTGGACCATGATGAGCTCACGTGCTAGCTCCACGCAGGCCCACCTGAGACTATCTATGTGTGATAGTGATTAGGGAGGATGTGACGAGGTTATGTAGACGCAGGGGGGAGGGGTTGTGTGTGGAACACGGTGAGCTGACTCTGGAACTCTGGAAAGCGTCATCTGCAGTTTCTATACAGGTTCTTTACGTTGCATTCATTCAGCAAGCACAAACGAGAGCATCTTTAGACTTCTTTCTGCCTCTCTGTCTCTCGCCTCCTCCCTCCCCCCTTCCCTCCCTCCCTCAGTGCTAGAAGGTATGTTTCCATTGTTGTGCTGCGAGGTGCTGGTGTTTACCCGTCTGAATGGCTACTCTGTAGCAGTGTTTGCAGCTCATATGTCACGCTGGCCTGAGTGTCCGTCGGACCGAGCGATGCCACTCTCCCATCTGTGTTAACGCCACACAGAACACTACTGAGGCTGAGAGGCTGTGCCTTGGGCTTTTCTGCAGGGCCATACGACACAACGTACATTCTTGTCTTTCTAAGGAGATGGGAGAAGAGAAATGAATAGGAACGCAGCCGCAGCCCTCCTCCAATGGCTCGATGGTTTAGCCTGGTTGAAGGGCGATAGATATAATAAATATACATTTCAAAGTATCTATCACCGTTCAACCAGACTAAACCATCGAGCCATGGAGGGGTGCTGCTGCTGCTGCTTTTTTCTTCCCTCTTCTCCTTAGAAAGACCAGAAGAGAACAGGGACTGATTTCAGAAAGAGAATGATGAGGACAAAAAGGGAGGGAAAGCGATGAGGGAAATAAGAGAGGAGTGGATGAGAGAGTCAAGTGGTTAGGAGAGGGAGGAAGAGGAGGAAGAAGGCAGAGAGGCCTAAGGAGGAGTGACTGGTTCTACATGCTTAGAGAAAAGGGGATCCAAAAGGGTTCTTCAGCTGTCCCCATAGAACCCTTTTTGGTCTCAAGTAGAACCCTCTGTGGAAAGAGTTCTTCAGGAACCCATAAGGGTTCTACCTGGAACCAAAAGGGTTCTACTTGGAACAAAAATAGTTCTACCTGGAACCAAAAAGTTTCTTCAAAGGGCCTCTATGCAGAGAGCCAAATGACAATTTTAGGATCCAGAGAGCACCTTTCTTTCTAAGAGTGTAGGGCCTAAGTTGAAGTGGTGCTCTTTTGATAGTGAGTTATGAGGAGGCCAATGTCTGGGTTCAAACCTGAGCCCTTTACACTTCCTGTAATGCTATGAAGCCAGATTTAGACTGTTTGATCTTCCAGATCAGGGGTAGGCAATGCTGTTGTTGGAGTGCCGCAGATACTGCAGGATTTTCCCCCCTACTAGGCACCACACTGAGCTACTAAGTTAATTGATCAGATCAGCGAATGCCTCAATTCAACCCACCTGTCCTACCTGCAGCACTCCAGGACCAGGGTTGCCTACCCCTGTTCCAGATATTGATCTATCATGTATGCTGCCCCTCCGTCTTACCCTTCCCGGTGGTATATGTGCATATCTTGTTAGTAATCTCTGTTCTGTTCTGTTCTTCAGATCCATTTCTATAGAGCACAATGGTAGCCTTGTACTATGATAATGATTCATAATATTGAGACTGTAGGCTCCAATGAAGTGATAACCATTGATGGATTTATTATAAACACATTGAATGTGATAAGTACTACAGCACTTATCTGTCAGGGGGCCGTAGCCTATGCATTCATTAATCTCTGATTCACTGCTACTTTCATAAAAGGAGGACAATATGTCTGAATCATCATGGAGACAACTTTCTAATGAGTCAATAATTCACTCTCTATATTTTGTTATGCATATTTCGTTCTTCACACACAGCAGCTGTTGTAGTTGGAGTGGTATGTCTTGTAGTAAATGGGGATAATTTACTGTAGGAAGATCAACCACTGCGTCCAGTAGAAAAGCATTGAATGAACCATTAACGGATACAACTGGATTGGTATCATTGCATCACCGGACTACTGCTCCACTTGCTGAAGTTCAAATGCCCACTAAACCCACCGTACCTACTTCAAAGACCCACCCAATCCATCCCACCTTGTTCAAAGCCAACCTATCCTCACTTGCCCTTCAGAAGACTGTCTGTTTCTGGCTCTGCACGACTAAAGCCAAGCCAAGCCACTCTACAGAATGAGAAGACTCCCTCTAGATGGCCGGCCTCCCAGTCCCTCCCTCTCGTCTGGAGACAGACGTAAATCTATCTTATTATTCCTCTAACAATAATGTCTTCAGACAAGCCCAGCCCAGCCCAGTGTTGAACCTCTTACAGTAGTGTCAGTAAGGCTGAACCTAAGCCAACAGTCATTCTGCCCTGGACCAAAACCTCAACAGAGGCACATTCTGTCAGACACTACATCCAACACTTCAACACTCCTAAATAGAGTGGAGGTTTTAGTTGTGACGTGTTACGTCTAGTGGATTGGATTACCTTGTTCTACTTATTGATCCATTGTTGGTCTTCTCTCCTTGTTCTGGTTGGCTCTGAACAGTGAGCTTTGAACTATAGATGAGCTGGGTTGTTGGCATTGGTCTAGAGTAGGTAGAGATCCCCACTGGAGTTTGTAAGTGTCAGAGTGATTGGTCTGAGTGACACTGTGTGCTTCTGGCTCCTTAGGCTGGAAGTGCTGGGGAAGCCTGCCAATTTACTCATTAATATGTCAGAGTTTTTATCCTCCATCTTCATCCAAATCAGAGCCAAGTTCTCTCGGAACTAATCAGAGGGAGGAGGTGGAGGTGAGGCCTGGGCCTCTGGTCGGCTGGCTGGATGGTTAGCTGACTGACTGGCTGAATGGCTGTCTCTAGATGGACAAAGGGTTGTACAACTCACACAACCTATAGATAGATACATGTGGGAGGGATGGATGGAAGGATTGAGGGGCAGAGGTATGGACAGATGGAGGAATGTAGGGTGGAAAAACAGAGGGATTAAGGCATGGACGGACAGGTCAGGGCACAGTTCTGTTTTTGTGGACAGCTGTAAAGGGTCTGGTTTGCTCTATTTGAATTAGTGTTTTATTCTAGTTTATTCTAGTCAGGCTTCTGTGTTGAAGCCACCGTGCCTCCATCTTGGCACTCCCTCACTGTTGTAAAAAAGTATTTTGGAAGTTATAGAAATACGTTTATTAATGTCTACATTTGTTTTTGTCACATTTATTCTGTTACAGACACCTTAATAAATACATATAATACTTCAATACATGTAATTTAGTCCTTGAAACATTTAATTGAAATACTGTAGAATTCTATTAATTATTATGGAGGAATGCTCCTACCTGGGTGTGCCAATATGGCCGACCGGTGGCTTCAAAGCCTCTCAATGGCCAATACATAGCAATCGGCAATCCAGGGTTTATATACATCATTCTTATCAACCCAGCTGTGGCATAGATACTGTAGCTTAGTGGATTGGGAAAAATTTAGAAAATCACCTACCTTTTCCAAAGCCTAATCCAATGCCCAGTCTTACTGTATCTGAACCTCTTTTCCCCATCACTAACTCTAGCCCAGCATCATCTTGTATCTCTATAGAGGGCTACAGCTACTTTCCTCTCTGGGAGATGGTTTTAAACCACAGCAACATCTTCTATTCCAATAACTCAACAGTGCTACGATCAGTTTCTAGCAAAACGCATTTGACATAATTACCTTATTGTGAATAATAAACCCAATATATACAGTCATTGTAATGAACACAGCTCCTCTGGCTATGAGCAGTCACTGTGATGTAACGAACACAGCTCCTCTGGCTATGAGCAGTCACTGTGATGCAACAAACACATCTCCTCTGGCTATGAGCAGTCACTGTGATGCAACGAACACATCTCCTCTGGCTATGAGCAGTCACTGTGATGTCATGAACACGGCTCCTCTGGCTATGAGCAGTCACTGTAATGTAACAAACACAGCTCCTCTGACTATGAGCAGTCACTGTGATGTAACCAACACAGCTCCTCTGGCTATGAGCAGTCACTTTGATGTAACTAACACAGCTCCTCTGGCTATGAGCAGTCACTGTGATGTAACGAACACAGCTCCTCTGGCTATGATCAGTCACTGTGATGTAACTAACACAGCTCCTCTGGCTATGAGCAGTCACTGTGATGTAACTAACACAGCTCCTCTGGCTATGATCAGTCAATGTGATATGTGCAGCAGTGTTGTGTTGTTTTCTGAGACATGGTTTGTGTTATTTTCCATAGGGTATGTTTATCTCATGGCATTGCGTCTCTAATGATGGCCACAGATCTGGGACAATGAACGAAGGAGTGGTCCCTCGGCTCGGCTGTCTGAATATTTTATACAACCATTGATGTTAGTTAATTAGGAGTTGGTTGGGAAGTGAAACTCATCTCACTAAATATCTGTAGGCTTAGATTATAAGTAGGGAAACTCTCTCAATAAATATCTGAAGGCTGACATTGTAACATTATAATATGGTATAAGAGCTGTATTATATAATATAGGGCCAGAGCTAAACAGAGCAAAACAGTTCAATTTTTATTATGTTGAACTATTATTAAGTTACCACAAAGTGCCACTTACAGCAATTTCAGGAAGTGACTCTTTACCACTTACAGTAATTTCTTAATAACAAGTAAATAGAAAGCATCTCTGCTCTTTCCACTGCTGTCTCTGAGACAGTGGCCCATAGCAACGGCAGGTAGAGTGTATCCTGATCCACCTCTGTCAGCCCGTCTGACCTCATTGGAAGTAGGAATGAATGTCACATCTTCCTACATCCTTCCTTCCTCATGCAGCCCAGTAGTGGTTCAGTTACACTACAATATGAGCTCTAGATTATTAGAGAATGTACGGTCTATATATCTCATATTGTAATGTAACTGAACCACTACTGTACATTCTCTAATAATCTATCTAGCTCATATTGTAGTGTAACTGAACCACTAATGTACATTCTCTAATAATCTATCTAGCTCATATTGTAGTGTAGCTGAACCACTACTGTACATTCTCTAATAATCTAGAGCTCATATTGTAGTGTAACTGAACCACTACCGTACATTATCTAATAATCTATATATCTCATATTGTAGTGGAACTAACTTCCGGCGCCGACAGAGATGGCCGCCTCGCTTCGCGTTCCTAGGAAACTATGCAGTTTTTTTTTTTTTTACGTGTTATTTCTTACATTAGTACCCCAGGTCATCTTAGGTTTCATTACATACAGTCGAGAAGAACTACTGAATATAAGATCAGCGTCAACTCACCATCAGTACGACCAAGAATATGTTTTTCGCGACGCGGATCCTGTGTTCTGCCTTACAAACAGGACGGAATGGATCCCATGCAGCGACCCAAAAAAACGACTCCGAAAAATAGGGAAACGAGGCGGTCTTCTGGTCAGACTCCGGAGACGGGCACACCGTGCACCACTCCCTAGCATTCTTCTTGCCAATGTCCAGTCTCTTGACAACAAGGTTGATGAAATCCGAGCAAGGGTAGCATTCCAGAGGGACATCAGAGACTGTAAGGTTCTTTGCTTCACGGAAACATGGCTCACTGGAGAGACGCTATCCGAGGCAGTGCAGCCAACGGGTTTCTCCACGCATCGCGCCGACAGAAACAAACATCTTTCTGGTAAGAAGAGGGGCGGGGGCGTATGCCTTATGGCTAACGAGACATGGTGTGATGAAAGAAACATACAGGAACTCAAATCCTTCTGTTCACCTGATTTAGAATTCCTCCCAATCAAATGTAGACCGCATTATCTACCAAGAGAATTCTCTTCGATTATAATCACAGCCGTATATATCCCCCCCCAAGCAGACACATCGATGGCTCTGAACAAACTTTATTTAACTCTTTGCAAACTGGAAACCATTTATCCGGAGGCTGCATTCATTGTAGCTGGGGATTTTAACAAGGCTAATCTGAAAATTTTATCAGCATATCGATTGCGCAACCAGGGGTGGAAAAACCTTGGATCATTGTTACTCTAACTTCCGCGACGCATATAAGGCCCTGCCCCGCCCCCCTTTCGGAAAAGCTGACCACGACTCCATTTTGTTGATCCCTGCCTACAGACAGAAACTAAAACAAGAGGCTCCCACGCTGAGGTCTGTCCAACGCTGGTCCGACCAAGCTGACTCCACACTCCAAGACTGCTTCCATCACGTGGACTGGGATATGTTTCGTATTGCGTCAGATAACAATATTGACGAATACGCTGATTCGGTGTGCGAGTTCATCAGAACGTGCGTTGAAGATGTCGTTCCCATAGCAACGATTACAACATTCCCTCACCAGAAACCGTGGATTGATGGCAGCATTCGTGTGAAACTGAAAGCGCGAACCACTGCTTTTAATCAGGGCAAGGTGTCTGGTAACATGACCAAATACAAACAGTGCAGCTATTCCCTCCGCAAGGCAAGCGTCAGTACAGAGACAAAGTAGAATCTCAATTCAACGGCTCAGACACAAGAGGCATGTGGCAGGGTCTACAGTCAATCACGGACTACAGGAAGAAATCCAGCCCAGTCCCGGACCAGAAATGTCTTGCGCCCAGGCAGACTAAATAACTTTTTTGCCCGCTTCGAGGACAATACAGTGCCACTGACACGGCCTGCAACGAAAACATGCGGGCTCTCCTTCACTGCAGCCGAGGTGAGTAAGACATTTAAACGTGTTAACCCTCGCAAGGCTGCAGGCCCAGACGGCATCCCCAGCCGCGCCCTCAGAGCATGCGCAGACCAGCTGGCCGGTGTGTTTACGGACATATTCAATCAATCCCTATACCAGTCTGCTGTTCCCACATGCTTCAAGAGGGCCACCATTGTTCCTGTTCCCAAGAAAGCTAAGGTAACTGAGCTAAATGACTACCGCCCCGTAGCACTCACTTCCGTCATCATGAAGTGCTTTGAGAGACTAGTCAAGGACCATATCACCTCCACCCTACCTGACACCCTAGACCCACTCCAATTTGCTTACCGCCCAAATAGGTGCACAGACGATGCAATCTCAACCACACTGCACACTGCCCTAACCCATCTGGACAAGAGGAATACCTATGTGAGAATGCTGTTCATCGACTACAGCTCGGCATTCAACACCATAGTACCCTCCAAGCTCGTCATCAAGCTCGAGACCCTGGGTCTCGACCCCGCCCTGTGCAACTGGGTACTGGACTTCCTGACGGGCCGCCCCCAGGTGGTGAGGGTAGGCAACAACATCTCCTCCCCACTGATCCTCAACACTGGGGCCCCACAAGGGTGCGTTCTGAGCCCTCTCCTGTACTCCCTGTTCACCCACGACTGCGTGGTCACGCTCGCCTCCAACTCAATCATCAAGTTTGCGGACGACACAACAGTGGTAGGCTTGATTACCAACAACGACGAGACGGCCTACAGGGAGGAGGTGAGGGCCCTCGGAGTGTGGTGTCAGGAAAATAACCTCAACGTCAAAAATAACACTCAACGTCAACAAAACTAAGGAGATGATTGTGGACTTCAGGAAACAGCAGAGGGAACACCCCCCTATCCACATCGATGGAACAGTAGTGGAGAGGGTAGCAAGTTTTAAGTTCCTCGGCATACACATCACAGACAAACTGAATTGGTCCACTCACACAGACAGCATCGTGAAGAAGGCGCAGCAGCGCCTCTTCAACCTCAGGAGGCTGAAGAAATTTGGCTTGTCACCAAAAGCACTCACAAACTTCTACAGATGCACAATCGAGAGCATCCTGGCGGGCTGTATCACTGCCTGGTACGGCAACTGCTCCGCCCTCAACCGTAAGGCTCTCCAGAGGGTAGTGAGGTCTGCACAACGCATCACCGGGGGCAAACTACCTGCCCTCCAGGACACCTACACCACCCGATGTTACAGGAAGGCCATAAAGATCATCAAGGACATCAACCACCCGAGCCACTGCCTGTTCACCCCGCTATCATCCAGAAGGCGAGGTCAGTACAGGTGCATCAAAGCTGGGACCGAGAGACTGAAAAACAGCTTCTATCTCAAGGCCATCAGACTGTTAAACAGCCACCACTAACATTGAGTGGCTGCTGCCAACACACTGACACTGACACTGACTCAACTCCAGCCATTTTAATAATGGGAATTGATGGGAAATGATGTAAATATATCACTAGCCACTTTAAACAATGCTACCTTATATAATGTTACTTACCCTACATTATTCATCTCATATGCATACGTATATACTGTACTCTATATCATCGACTGCATCCTTATGTAATACATGTATCACTAGCCACTTTAACTATGCCACTTTGTTTACATACTCATCTCATATGTATATACTGTACTCGATACCATCTACTGTATCTTGCCTATGCTGCTCTGTACCATCACTCATTCATGTATCCTTATGTACATATTCTTTATCCCCTTACACTGTGTATAAGACAGTAGTTTTGGAATTGTTAGTTAGATTACTTGTTGGTTATTACTGCATTGTCGGAACTAGAAGCACAAGCATTTCGCTACACTCGCATTAACATCTCCTAACCATGTGTATGTGACAAATACAATTTGATTTTATTTTATTTGAAAATTTTGATTTTATTTTATTTGAACTGAACCACTACCGTACATTCTCTAATAATCTATCTAGCTCATATTGTAGTGTAACTGAACCACTACTGTACATTCTCTAATAATCTATCTAGCTCATATTGTAGTGTAGCTGAACCACTACTGTACATTCTCTAATAATCTAGAGCTCATATTGTAGTGTAACTGAACCACTACCGTACATTCTCTAATAATCTAGAGCTCATATTGTAGTGTAACTGAACCACTACCGTACATTCTCTAATAATCTAGAGCTCATATTGTAGTGTAACTGAACCACTACCGTACATTCTCTAATAATATATCTAGCTCATATTGTAGTGTAGCTGAACCACTACCGTACATTCTGTGGTGGTTAATTTCTTTACTATCAAATGAGGAGAGACAAACGTATCGCACACGTCATTCTAGCCATCCCGGATCCGGGATCGTGAATACAGCCTCAAGCTCATTACCATAACGCAACGTTAACTATTCATGAAAATCGCAAATGAAATGAAATAAATATGCTAGCTCTCAAGCTTAGCCTTTTGTTAACAACACTGTCATCTCAGATTTTCAAAATATGCTTTTCAACCATAGCAAAACAAGCATTTGTGTAACAGTATTGATAGCTGGCGTAGCATTTAGCGTTAGCTTTGAGCGGGCAACATTTTCACAAAAACAAGAAAAGCATTCAAATAAAATAATTTACCTTTGAAGAACTTCGGATGTTTTCAATGAGGAGACTCTCAGTTAGATAGCAAATGTTCAGTTTGTCCAAAAATATTCTTTGTGTAGGAGAAATCGCTCCGTTTTGTACATCAGGTTTGGCTACCAAAAAAACACGAAAATTCAGTCATCAAAACGCCTAACTTTTTTCCAAATTAACTCCATAATATCGACTGAAACATGGTAAATGTTGTTTAGAATCAATCCTCAAGGTGTTTTTCACATATCTCTTTGATGATATATCGTTCGTGGAAGTCTCCTCTCTCCCCTCAATCACATGGATCAATGCGTGCAGCTTGGAGATTACGCACCAATTTAGACAAAGGACACCGGGCGGACCCCTGGTAAATGTAGTCTCTTTATGGCCAATCTTCCAATGATATGCCTACAAATACGTCACAATGCTGCAGACACCTTGGGGAAACGGCAGAAAGTGGAGGCTCGTTCATGGCACATTCACAGCCATATAAGGAGACAATGGAAAACAGAGCCTCAAAAATTCTGCTCATTTCCTGTTTGAAGTTTCATCTTGGTTTCGCCTGTAGCATGAGTTCTGTGGCACTCACAGATAATATCTTTGCAGTTTTGGAAACGTCAGAGTGTTTTCTTTCCAAAGCTGTCAATTATATACATAGTCGAGCATCTTTTCGTGACAAAATATTGTGCTTACAACGGGCACGTTTTTTATCCAAAAATTAAAAGAGCGCCCCCTATATCCAAGAAGTTAAACTGAATCTTTATTGACCTATTAATAAGGGAGCAGGTCAATACAACAAACACATGCAAAGTGAATCGATTGAGTGCTCTACGATAATGATGGCTGGTTGACGAATCACCCTCAGATGCTTAGTTGAGAGCCCCGAGACAAAAGTACAAAGGTCTTTTATAGCCAAGATACACCCCTTTCTGTCTACATGACGAACAACAGATGTATGGAATGGGTCACAAGGTTAAGATTTGTATGAAAGATACTTATAATTCACAGCAGACAGTATCTGCTGTAAAAACTGTTTTCTTTGTGTAGATACCAGGGTCTGGCCCTGGGGTCATCTCTCCCTGGTACCATGTAGAACAGAAACATTAACTCATGCTCTGGAATGCGGTATCCCCAAAGACATCGTAAATCTTCCAGAGGCCCATCCCTAGTAGAACAAACACAGATGAGTCTTCTAACAACCCCTTATTCTGTTGCATAAAACAACCATTTGATGCAATAAAAGTATTATAACATCATCCTGCAATTCTGCTCTCACATTTCTCTAATAATCTATATATCTCATATTGTAGTGTCACTGAACCATTACTGTACATTCTCTAATAATCTATATATCTCATATTGTAGTGTAACTGAGCCATTACTGTACATTCTCTAATAATCTATCTAGCTCATATTGTAGTGTAACTGAGCTATTACTGTACATTCTCTAATAATCTATCTAGCTCATATTGTAGTGTAACTGAGCTATTACTGTACATTCTCTAATAATCTATATATCTCATATTGTAGTGTAACTGAGCCATTACTGTACATTCTCTAATAATCTATCTAGCTCATATTGTAGTGTAACTGAGCTATTACTGTACATTCTCTAATAATCTATATATCTCATATTGTAGTGTAACTGAGCCATTACTGTACATTCTCTAATAATCTATCTAGCTCATATTGTAGTGTAACTGAGCCATTACTGTAGATTCTCTAATAATCTATCTAGCTCATATCGTAGTGTAACTGAGCCATTACTGTACATTCTCTAATAATCTATCTAGCTCATATTGTAGTGTAACTGAACCATTACTGTACATTCTCTAATAATCTATATATCTCATATTGTAGTGTAACTGAACCACTACCGTACATTATCTAATAATCTATATATCTCATATTGTAGTGTAACTGAACCATTACTGTACATTCTCTAATAATCTATCTAGCTAATATTGTATTGTAACTGAACCACTACCATACATTATCTAATAATCTATCTAGCTCATATTGTAGTGTAACTGAACCACTACCGTACATTATCTAATAATCTATCTAGCTCATATTGTAGTGTAACTGAACCACTACTGTACATTATCTAATAATCTATATATCTCATATTGTATTGTAACTGAACCACTACCATACATTATCTAATAATCTATATATCTCATATTGTATTGTAACTGAACCACTACCATACATTATCTAATAATCTATATATCTCATATTGTATTGTAACTGAACCACTACCATACATTCTCTAATAATCTTGCAGCTCATATATCATAGTGAGACTGTCCTATCTGGGTTAGGGTGACAGAGACTAATTCAGGGTGTCATACTAGGTAAACTACAGCTACAGCATGCCCTGCCTACAGCTATGATATAATGATAGCATGCAAAAATATTTGTTTGCACATGTCACAACCATAGACACTGATTGTGTGTCTGCCAGCCAGTCCGTTCTCTCCACAGAGTCCAGAGAGGCTCATAGAGTCTTGCTCTGACATTTTTGGGAGGTCAGGAAGGGAAGTGGGATGTGTGCTGGGGAATGGGAGGAACTGGTAGAGAGAGGATGTAATGCATGCCTGTGTGTGTGTGTGTATGTGTGTGTGTGTGTGTGTATGTTTGCGTGTGCACGTGCATTTACACAAGCATCTGATATAAGGTCTTGTACATTGCTGTTGATGTTATTTTTGCATTACTGTTGAAACGTTTTGTTTGGGACATATGGGTTATGTCGTTGTGTTGTTGTCGAGATTTACTCTGCATGCATTAGTGCATTAGTGTTGCACTGTATACCAATACGTATGTACTTTTTCCAATACTAGAACATGTAAAATGCTTTGGTACTAGAATTGTAGTTTCGGTACTTCTGTCAAAATGTGTCTCAAGGATCAAGCCTGTCTATCAGCGTAGCCAACCCCCCTATGTAGTTAGGTTGATAAAAACAAAGTCAAATTGATTGTTTAATTTATTCTCTAGTGACGTAAAAAATTCAAATCATGATGTTGAACTCAAAAGATACCCAATGATTGAACAGAGCAGTAGCTGAGTTCATCTGTCTGGATGAAGTGCCATTCTGTGACTTTGGCTAATATGCTGTCTTGTTTTGCTGTGGTATCATTTTGGTATTGAGTATCTTGATGGTATTGAGTATCTTGATGGTATTGAGTATCTTGATGGTATTGAGTATCTTGATGGTATTGAGTATCTTGATGGTATTGAGTGTCTTGATGGTATTGAGTATTGTGATACAAAATGTAGTATTATCTAAAATAAGGACACACAACAACGAGGTTCTAGCTCCAGCATGTTTATTAACCTAACCCTCACATGTCATACCTACAGTGGGGAAAAAGAGTATTTAGTCAGCCACCAATTGTGCAAGTTCTCCCACTTAAAAAGATGAGAGAGGCCTGTAATTTTCATCATAGGTACACTTCAACTATGACAGACAAAATGAGAAATAGAAAATCCAGAAAATCACATTGTAGGATTTTTTATGAATTTATTTGCAAATTATGTTGGAAAATAAGTATTTGGTCAATAACAAAAGTTTATCTCAATACTTTGTTATATACCCTTTGTTGGCAAACGTTTTCTGTAAGTCTTCACAAGGTTTTCACACACTGTTGCTGTTATTTTGGCCCATTCCTCCATGCAGATATCCTCTAGAGCAGTAATGTTTTGGGGCTGTTGCTGGGCAACACGGACTTTCAACTCCCTCCAAAGATGTTCTATGGGGTTGAGATCTGGAGACTGGCTAGGCCACTCCAGGACCTTGAAATGCTTCTTACGAAGCCACTCCTTCGTTGCCCGGGCGGTGTGTTTGGGATCATTGTCATGCTGAAAGACCCAGCCACGTTTCATCTTCAATGCCCTTGCTGATGGAAGGAGGTTTTCACTCAAAATCTCACGATACATGGCCCCATTCATTCTTTCCTTTACACGGATCAGTCGTCCTGGTCCCTTTGCAGAAAAACAGCCCCAAAGCATGATGTTACTGATGGTAGGCTTTGTTACTTTGGTTCCAGCTCTCTGCAGGTCATTCACTAGGTCCCCCTGTGTGGTTCTGGGATTTTTGCTCACCGTTCTTGTGATCATTTTGACCCCACAGGGTGAAATCTTGCGTGGAGCCACAGATCGAGGGAGATTATCAGTGGTCTTGTATGTCTTCCATTTCCTAATAATTGCTCCCACAGTTGATTTCTTCAAACCAAGCTGCTTACCTATTGCAGATTCAGTCTTCCCAGCCTGGTGCAGGTCTACAATTTTGTTTCTGGTGTCCTTTGATAGCTCTTTGGTCTTGGCCATAGTGGAGTTTGGAGTGTGACTGTTTGAGGTTGTGGACAGGTGTCTTTTATACTGATAACAAGTTCAAACAGGTGCCATTAATACAGGTAACAAGTGGAGGACAGAAGAGCCTCTTAACGAAGAAGTTGCAGGTCTGTGAGAGCCAGAAATCTTGCTTGTTTGTAGGTGAACAAATACTTATTTTCCACCATAATTTGCAAATAAATTCATAAAAAATCCTACAATGTGATTTTCTGGATTTTTTTTCCTGATTTTGTCTGTCATAGTTGAAGTGTACCTATGATGAAAATTACAGGCCTCTCTCATCTTTTTAAGTGGGAGAACTTGCACAATTGGTGGCTGACTAAATACTTTTTCGCCCCACTGTAGGTACGGATACCCCCAAGGGACATCCTACTACATCTTCCCCTCTCCAATGAAGAAGAACTCAGCATGCATAACCACTGAAGCATAAATGCAATTTGGAAACCATTATTATTCTCTAACATGCTACTTCACATCCTAAAACAGTATGAAAGCATTAAATGACACAGTATGAACATTAACTTTGTCTCTTTTTGCTGGGTATGGTCCCCAACAGTATGTTTTCTCTTCACGTAACAGTCTTTCAGCCACTCTGGTGGCTTCACATCCCTTTTTGGGTGCGCTTGTGGCTCTGTGAGCATTCTCTCTCCTTCACCCTCTTTTTGTGCATTTTCTGTGGCCTCAGTCTGTGTGGCTGGTAGATCTGGAAGAGCTCTGAGGTGTGTTTTGTTCCTTCGTACCTCTTCTGAGCCTGTGTCCACCATATAGGAGCGTGGGGCATCCGCTTTCCTCAGCACTATTGCTGGTGTCTTTGAGTTTGTAATCCACACATGTTGACCTTCGGTCAGCTCTGGCCTCTCCGTAGCACGGTGTCTCCGATTAAAGTCTCCAGTTTGCATTTGTTTCAGCCGTTTGCCCCTCTCAGCGAAGGCCTTCCTGTTAGGCCATCGGGGTTTAAGCTGAGCCAGCGAGACAGGCAATGGGGAACGCAGCCTCCTGCCCATCAGGAGCTCGGCAGGCGACGGCCCATGATGCAGTGGTGTAACTCTGTAAGCTAACAGAGCCCTGTATGGATCCTTGATCTTTTTCAGCATTCCACAGCTCTCTCTGCCTCACCATTACTCTGTGCATGGAGGCTACTGGTCACATGTTTGAAGTCATATTCTGCGGCAAAAGCAGAAAAGGACCTCGCAGAGAACTACGGAGCGTTATCTGTAACCAGGACCTCAGCCACCCCTTGCCTGGAAAAATTACTTTAATCTATTGATAACACCAGCTGATGTGGTTATGGGTGTCTTTGCTATTTCAATGTATCTTGAGTAGTAATCTACCACTAGCAGATAAGCGTAATTTTGGCAGCTCTGTTGCCGTCATTGGCTCCGGATGACAAGGTTGTACTCAGACCAAGCCACCAAGCTACAGTGGAAGTCACTTTGGTGCACCCAAAAGGGCTTCAGCAGCTGAGGTAGTTCCTTCTGCCTGGGCCATCCCTTTTTGCACTGCTACACTATCTGTTGGCAGATGTGGTCTCGTTGTTGCTCCTCTGCAATCTGCTGCAGTTTGGTCTGAGATGCTGGTAGGCTGTCCCTTACTGCATTAATGGACACCTGTACCTCATCCTCTAGACAATGCTCCTCCTCTGATAATGGATGTTTAATTGGGGCCCTGGAGAGTGCATCAGCTGTGATCAGTGCCTTCCCTGGCACATACACCATCATGTGGGTGAACCTCAGTAATCTGAGGCGGAAGCGCAGAACTCTTGGAGGCAAGTCGTCCAGTGCTTTTGTCCCTAACAGAGCCAACAGTAGTTTGTGGTCAGTCTCTGCTGTAAACTGCAGGCCTATAAGGTATTGGCTGAGCCTTTCACATGCCCATGTGATAGCAAACGCCTCCTTCTCCACTTGTGCATACCTTTGCTCTGTGTCGGATAAGCTTTGGGAGATGTATGCTATTGGACGTCACTCCATGTTGTCCTGCATCTGTGTGAGGACCACCCTAGCCCAAAGGATGATGCATCTGCTGATACCTTTGTCTTAGCGTGGGGATGGTACTGGGCCAGCACTCTCTGTGAGGCCAGGTCTCCTTTGATTTTGTCAAACGCCACCTGTTGCACGTGACCCCATGACCAGTCATTCTCTTTGGCTAGTAAGTCTCTCAGGGGTTTTGTTTTATCTGAAAACTGTGGGAGGAACCTACATATGGTGGCCATGCCTAAGAAGGTCCTGACTTCAGCCATATTCTGGGGTATGGGCATATCTGTGATGGCGCTGATCTTCTCCGGGTCTCGCTCTATTCCAGCTGAACTGATTGTGTGTCCCAAGAACAATACCTCTGACTGTGCAGAAGTGCATTTTTCATTGAGTGTCAGGCCAGTCTCCTGGAGTCTGGTCAGAACTGCTGTGAGCCTTACATCATGTTCTGCTCTGTCCCTTCCACACACAAGCACATTTTCCGTTTGGACTATGACGCCACTCAGCCCATCCAACAGCTGGGACATGCGTCTTTGGAAATGCTCAGGACCGGAAGCGATTCCAAATGGCAAAACATGAAAACAGTAACGGCCAAACGGTGTTATAAACGTTGTGAGCGCCCTACTCTCTGATGACAGCGGTATCTGCCAGAAACCTGAGCGGGCATCCAGCTTTGTGAGGACTAGTGAGCCATCCAACTGAGCCAGTGATTACTCCACTGATGGTAAGATGTGTCTCTCTCTGCAGAGTGCCTCATTCAAGTTAGTCATGTCCACACAGATCCTTATGTCCCCATTGACTTTTGGGACCACCACCATCCCTGCACACCAGTCTGTGGGACTCTCTATTTTAGACATCGCCCCAATTTCTTCCATCCTTCCCAACTCTTCCTTTACTCTGGCCAATAAAGGGATAGGCACATGGCGGGGGGTAGTAAGGGCATAGGGGACAGCATCCTCTTTCAGGCGGATCCTTCCTAGACCAGAAAACACTTTTGGGAATTTATTTTTGAAAAGCTCACCTGGGTCCTCCATTTCGCTCACTCTCTCAATGAGATGCAATGCTTCAATTGCTGGCAGCCCCAGCAATGGTCTGGCCAGAGAGTCAATGATGAAGATTGGCTGGAGGGCACTTTTGTCTTTACTCTCCAGTTTAATCACCAACTGCCCTACCACTGGTAATATCTTATTACTGGGCCTGTATAGTTTTTTTGTTTGTAGAGAGCAAAAGGCCATCTCTGCTATAGATATACAGCCTAGTTGGGATAGCTGTCACTGCTGCCCCAGTGTCTAGTTTAAATGACACAACCTCCCCATTGAGTTTAATGTCTGAATGCCAGCCAGCATTGTTTTCCTTTACTTCTCCCAGAAAGATGCTGTCCTGCTGTACCTCCTCTGAAACCTCATGCATTTGCTTTAATCGACAGACAGCTGAAAAGTGTCCTCTCCTGTGACATTTCCTGCATCCCGCATCCTTTGCTGGGCAATCTTTCCATCTGTGGAAAGGGGATTTCCCACATTTGCGACAAACACTTGAACTAGCTACTGGTGCTGTCTGTGATTGTTTTCTCCCCTCAGTTTTTTTTTTAGCTCGGTATGAAAATGCATTTATTTCCTCACTCTCTTCGCTGTGCAAGGAGCTGCTGTCGCGCAGCATCGTCTGCTGGCTTTTTACTGTCTCACTCTGCCTAACCTGGTTTACAGCTTTGGACAAGGTAAGCTGGGAATCCAACTGTAACTTTTCAGAAAGTGATACATTTCTTATTCCGACTACAATCCGATCTCGGATCAGCTCTTCCCTGAGCGTACCAAACTGACAATGTTCTGCTAGTTTGTGAACAGCTGTGCTAAAACTGTCGGTGGTTTCACCCTTCTCCTGTTTGCGCATATTAAACCGAGCTCTCTCGAATATAATGTTGTCTCCCTACAAAATGCATTTCAAAACAGTCTTTAACAGCACTGTAGTTCAGTTTCTCTTCCTCAGTCAACGTTGAAGCATTTAATATATCCTCGGCTTCATCACCCATAGAGTAGATCAGTGTATTAACTTGAAATGCATAATTTTTCACGTTTAAGCCTGATGCTACCCCGTACCTTTCAAAGTGCCCGATCCATTTCAGCCAGTTTTGAATGTCCATACAATCAAAATTCTCTAGGGGACTAATGCGAAATCCATCAGCACTAGCCACTGGCTTGTCCGTGTTTGCGCCAGAGCCCATGGAGTCGCAAACCCTGAAATCCCGCCAGTTTCTTCCTCTTGCAACATGTTGCTTAGCAGTAACTTAGTCCTTTCTCGTTAGCTAGCACAATAATGATATGCGCTGTTTTATCTCCAACACTGTGCCCTCCCTGCTTTGAAACAGCCTGAATGTATGATTTACTTGGTACGTCCTTCACATTTATGTGATTATTAAAACGACTTCTGACACCATGTAGTATTATCTAAAATAAGGACGCACGACAACGAGGTTCTAGCTCCAGCATGTTTACTAACCTAACCCTCGCATGTCATACCTAGGTACGGATAACCCCAAGGGACATCCTTCTACACTAAAAAGTATGATTTGTTGTTGTTTGTTCCCTGTCAGAAGCCCAACTGTGTAACGTGACTAATCCTAACCTGGGTGAGAGAGCTACTCCGCTCTGAGAGCTGCAAGGTGACTCTTCTGCAGCCTGGTCATTGTATATATGTAGTGATTAGAATAGCAGCTTGTTGGGGAGTCCAGTACTAAATATTTAATCTGAAAGGTAGGCTGTGGCACAACACGACACGCTGCCTGGTCCTTTTTTGCCCAGGGAACAAACACACTCTTTGGCGGCTGTGGAGTAGCCGGTAGGTTGCATTGTGTTTAGAGGAAATGCATGTGTATGTGTGTGTTTGTGTGCGCATATGTGCACTTGTGTGTACTTGTGTGAGTGTGTGAGTAGGCACAGCAGCAATGGGGTGTAAAAGAGGCAGCAGCAGGAACAGAGTAGTATGGTTGCTGTGTTTTGATCAGAGGGACATGGAGATAAAGACCTTCTAACAGAGAGAGGTAGCACTGGGACTCCACAGGGAGGGAGAGATGGAGACAGACAGAGAGATTACATGAAGGTAGATCTAGAGGAGGAGGGGAGTTGGTGGGGGGAAGGGGGGTAATATTGGTCCGAACAGCAGTAAATGCAGATGTAATAATTTTCCTCACTTTCATTTTCGCTCACCCTCTTTCTCCTTTCTCTCCTCCCTCTCTGTCGGTCCCTCACTCCTCTCAGATATGTGTCACAAAGATGTCCACACGCAGCGGACAGGGAAAGGACTCGGTCATCACGCCCCTGGACACCATCCCTGAGGACAGGAAGGTAAGGGTTCAGCGGACACAGAGCGGTTTCGACGCCTTCGAGAAACCCGCCAGCCAGGTGAAGAGGGTGCACTCAGAGAACAATGCCTGTATCTCCTCCAAGGCCTCATCTACTGGGAAAGAGTCGCCCAAACTGCGCCGACACTCCAGCCCCAGTTCTGTAAGTCTATACAGTAGCCTACACACTGTATGCTACATACTGTATATAAAATACACAGCACAGTCTATAGTATACACAGTCTGTTGTCTACTCACTGAACAGCAGGGCTCATTATTAATAATGATAATGACATAATTACAAATATTTTGTGGACTGTAAATTGACCACAAGAAGCCCAAACAGATATAATGTTTGACTAAATGTTTGACTATGTGGGAATACATGGCAACAGATGTATTAAATAAAAATCACTTGGAGCTGTTTTCCTTGTCTTTTATGTCCAATTTTTTTTAAATATCTTTAAAAAAATAATTATTGTTGATTTCTTGCTTTGAAAACTTGGGGGTCAAATGAAACCCCCCACGAGCCAAATTCGGCCCACAGGTCGCCAGTTGGGAAACACTGCAGTCGATAGTATACAGTACAGACTATAGGCCTGCAGTACATTATACTGGTTGGCGCGACTATAGTACACATTGGTTGAAGCTCAATGTTGAGTTGAGTTTATGAGTATATGAGTTTATTTTTATTTTTACAGGGACAGTGCACATTAATCAACATTTCAGTAAAAGTGCCGGTTTTAGCCAACCGGCTAATTTTCAACCGCAGTCCCTGGGCAGGTTATTAAAAACAATTACAATATAGACAATAGCAACATAGAACAAGCAAGACATAGCATACAGACAGAGCAACATAGGACAAGCAAGACGTAGCATACAGACAGAGCAGCATAAAACAAAAAGCAGCAAGACAAAATTCATAAGAGCAACAAAGTGTTTCCACACCTCACAAGCTACAGACAACAGACAACATGGAGTGGCAACACACAGCTAGGGACCATGTTCACAAATCTGATTGACCTTTAGCCATGTCTTCAAGCATTTTGTGAAAGTGTGATATGTGGTGCAGTTATGTGTGTCTGATGGCAGTGTATTCCAGACATGGGAAGCTCTCACAGAGAATGCAGATTTACTAAAGGTGCTTTTCCTTAGGGGAACTATACAGTCACCTCTCATGGCAGACCTTGTGGATCTGCTGCCATATGTCTGGGTTTTCTGTTTAACAAAAATATTGAGTGGAGGGGGAGCCAGGCCATTGAGGATCTTGAATACAAGACAATTGAGGATCTTGAATACAAATTCATAAATTCATATCTCCCTACCATCACATGTAAGCCAATATGACACCCTCCCCGCTTCTCGTATTGCTCTCATGTGCACATTTCTACCCAATAAAAAACAACGATGTGCCTCCTTTCTGGAGCATTTTTGACAATGCTAACATATTTTTAGCCGAATCTCAGAGTTCTAAAACCGGTTGCAACTCGGTTGCTACGCAACAGTAGCAGCTAACTAGGAGAATGCTTGTAGCTGCAGCTAGCTAGCTTACACCAGTTGGATAAGAAGCAAAAAGGAAGGTAGCTAGCTAGCTTACACCAGTTGGGTAAGAAGCAAAAGGAAGGTAGCTAGCTAGCTTACACCAGTTGGATAAGAAGCTAAATGAAGGTAGCTAGCTAGCTTACACCAGTTGGATAAGAAGCTAAAGGAAGGTAGCTAGCTTTGCTATGACTGAACACTTGTGTGTAATGAACTTTGGGAAAACTGCCACACTGTTTATTTATAATACATGCACACGCCAGAACAAACGTGTCGCTGTTAGAAAATCCATAGCAAATTATATCCCTTAGCTTATTAATTAATTTAGTTCGCACCCTCCTCTGTCAATGCTATTTTCTTCTTGTCATTATAATCCAAATTTGCGCTTACTGATCAACACAGTGTCAAGTTACTTTTTAATGTGTTCCTGAAAACCTGAAGTCGCCATTCACAAGTAAAAAGTAGCAGGGGTGCAGGTTGCACACAAAGCATCCAGGTAAAACAACAACCTCATAAGGATCATTGCTTGCTTCCACGACCTTGTGAAGTCAAAATAAAATGGCACGTTTGCTATCTTATGTGATAAAATGTAACTGTTTTCAAGGAAGAGAAATAAACATTCAACCAGTACTGAGTGACTGAACAAAAACATTTTGGAACGAACGTGTGCTGTCATCATTTATATAGTGTCAAGTTGACATATCTATAACAGGGTCCGTAGTGTAACGCTTAGCATCACCACGCTGGGGTTTGAAGGTCATGGGTTCACCTACCGGAGGGGCTCTTTTGGCCATTCTCTTTCGTGTATAGTTTTTGACCTCCCCCTTTCCCATTACACACTCACACACTGGTGTGCACACGTACGCACAATGTGTGATTACTTTCATTTATTAGGTGTTTCTTAAAAGAGCCTTTGGGTTCGTTCGGCATCGTTGAGTGGCAAGGTACAGAGAGTGTGACGCATACTAATACTGGTGCGCGCGTCTTGCTTCTACGGAGGGGAGAACAGTGGAGAGACCAGCTCTCAAACTCTCGAAGAAGGCGTCATTGCCCTCATCTGTCAGATGCATGCCATCCCTACGTTACAAATACATGCGATAAGTTGCACAGGTTGTAAACGATTCCTTTTCAGCCACCACTTTCTGTCATTTGAGAAGCTAAGAAGTTCTTCAAGCTGGCCCACGTCGAGCTGACAAACGACTTACGCATATTCATAATCACATAGTACATCACACACTATCAGTAGCAGTTATGTATGTTCTGTTCCATCTCATTTCATATTTATACTGCCATTTATATTTGTGGGAATGTGTGCTCTTTTACTGGAGTTGGACAGCTGTGTACAACATTACTAAAAACATTTGTAGCTAAAGGATTTAGAGCACCTATCCAATGTCAGATTTGTACATATTTATTCTTAAAAGTATTTTGTACTTTTTTGTTACATGTGTTTGTCTCTCAGCAGTTTGTCATTTGTCACAGTGTTTGTATCAGGAGTTACTAAAATTGCTATTGACGAGCCACAGGGTCATACATGCCTTTTTGTTCATAGAGACCTGAAATAGTAGAATCAGGTGTGGTAGAACTGGGCTTGAACAAGACAGCCTGCATAACCCTGTAGCTATTCAAGCGCAATTGTGGCCATCCCTGAATTGTAAGTGCAAAGTTTACGAAGGCTGATGAATGTACATTTGATTGTAAATGGTTTATTTTGTAATAACTCACTGTTGTTTACAGGTAGTGCAGTACTAGGCCTTTCTTCAGAAAACATTTTCATTTAAATAGTTTATTATTACTTTCATTTAAAATAGATTATTTTGTGTATTTTGTGTATTTTCCAGGAGCTTTCTCCATTATCTTGTTAAAAGGAATCAGGGTAAACATTTCCAGTTTATGCCATATTGGCTTAAATGGGCTTCAGTTGTTTTGCTTCTCTCTAGAAATGCAACAGTTAATATTAAATAAATACTAATAACTACATTTTGTCTGTTGCCATTTGTCATTATTGTGTACTTTTACTTGTATTGCTGTGTTTTGCTCAAGCACACATTGTCTTAGTGTGGGGTGCAATACATTACCTTGAATGCGGTACAAATCACATCATTGTGGAAGCACCTCCTGTAAGAGTGTGAACTAAGCTGTTTGAGAAGGTTTGAATCCTTAGCAACCTGCATACACATTGTTGAAAGTACAATTGACCAACATAGCTACTGTAGTAGGTCAAAGTGGTGTGCTGGAAGACCTTGGTAGAGTATGGGTGAAGTATGCATTGTGGTGCTCGTGAATTTCAGACCAATGCCTACTTCTCACTTAAAACATAGTTGTTTTTAAATGTATACAATACACTGTGCAGTCTATATGTACAGTCACTAATATACAGCACACAATGCTATAGCATTAACATCAGACAATAATGGGAGAGAAAATTCTGTATTATTATTCTGTATTTGCTAGTGTTTTGCTAATGTTTTGTTTTGGCATTTAAAACTAGATTTAGATGGATGTGAGGGTGCATCCGGGGGCGTGTCACCGAAATCATCCGCTTTTCAGGGGAAAAGCAGAGAAGAGGCGAAGCCTCAAAACGGATGCTTCAGTTTTCATCCGAGCTCCCTCAGGCGTTTCTTTTACGCCTGCTACATTAGGCTAAGATTGATGATCTGAAAATGAGAAAACAAGCTAACCAGAATGTCATTTCCATTTGGTGGCTAATTGAATGTTGTTACCAGAAGACCTGTATTGCTTAATCATGTAGATTAGAAATGTTTCAAATCGTGTCTTCAATGTATTTTCATTTAGCTCAATTATTATTATTGTGCACACACAATAAGATGTAATAACTATTATATTATTCTTGAATGATTGTCTGTCGGCATTTCTGTAATTTGTCTGTAATTTTTCAGTATGATTTGTTTGTGTCACGTCCTGACCATAGAGAGCCCTCAGTTCTCTATGGTGTTTAGGTCAGAGCGTGACTAGGGGGGTGATTAATCATTGATTAGTCATTGATTTTCTATGTGCCTGGGTTGTATGGTTCCCAATTAGAGGCAGCTGGTAATCGTTGCCTCTAATTGGGGATCATATTTAGGAAGCCCTTTCTCTCACCTGCTTTGTGGGAAATTGTTTTGTTGAGTGCTGATGTGTGCGCTGTTACTTCACTGTTGTTGTTTATTGTTTTGTTTAAGTTTCACTAATAAAACAGGAGGAACTCGAATAATGCTGCGCCTTGGTCCGTCTATCCTAACAACCGTGACAGAATATCCCACCAACGCAGGACTAAGCAGCGTGTTATGGAGGTTAAGGAGTTTTGGACATGGGGGGAAATCATGTCCAGATGTGAGACCCTTCCTTGGAAGGAGACACCAAGGAAGGTGGAATGACAGTGATGCCGCCGGGGACCGTGGCCACAGAAACCCCAAGATTTGTTTGGGGTGGGGGCACGAGGGGTGGTTGGCGGAGCAGCGGAGAGTGGAAGAGCGGGTCATCAGTGCAGTGCCATCTGTGCCAGCTCCCCGTACTCACTCTGAAGAGCCAGAGACCGTCAGGGAGGCGATGGAGAAGTTGGGAGAGACAGAGATGAGAGAGATGTTGGTCAAGTGTGTTCTGCTCAACATTCGACCTGAAGAGCCTGTCAGCAGTCTAGTGAAGTCTGTGCCGGCTTCAGGCATCTGGCCTCCAGTGCGCCTTCCTAGCCCGGTTGTTCCGGTGCCAGCTCCCCGCACCCGCCCTGAAGTGCGTGTCACCAGTCCGGTGACACCTGTGCTGGCTCCACGCACCAGGCCTCCAGTGCGCCCCCCCCCCCAGTCCCGCTCCATTGCAGGAACCTTCCTCTGCGTCGTTGCCCAGTCCAGGCACGGCGTCCAGTCCCGCTCCAAGGCCGGAGCCTTCCTCTGCGCCGGTGCCCAGTCCAGGCACGGTGTCCAGTCCCGCTCCATGGCAGGAGCCTTCTTCTGCGCCGGTGCCCAGTCCGGGCACGGCGTCCAATGCCGGAGCTCTCCTCTGAGCCGGTGTCCAGTCCGGGCGCGGCATCCAACCCAGCTCCATGGCTGAAGCCTTCCGCTTTGCCGGTGCCCAGTCCAGGCACGGCGTTCAACCCAGCTCCATGGCCGGAGCCTTCCTTGGCGCCGGTGCCCAGTCCAGGCGCGGTGTCCAACCCAGCTCCATGGCCGGATCCGTGGTCGAGGCGGTGGCTATGACCCGCACCGGAGCCGCCACCGACACAAGTCATCCCCCCTACCCTCCCCATTTGGTTTCAGGTTTTGCGGCCGGAGTCCGCACCTTTGGGGGCGGGTACTGTCACGCCCTGACCATAGAGAGCCCTCTGTGGTCAGAGCGTGACCAGTCATTGATTTTCTATGTGGCTGGGTTGTATGGTTCCCAATTAGAGGCAGCTAGTAATCGTTGCCTCTATTGGGGATCATATTTAGGAACCCCTTTCTCCCACCTGCTTTGTGGGATATTGTTTTGTTGAGTGCTGATGTGTGCTCTGTTACTTCATGGTCATTGTTTGTTTATTGTTTATTGCTGGGCCTTGGTCCGTCTATCCTAACAACCGTGACAGTTTGGGTCACAACACATCTAACAATGTAAATTGATGTAAGTGTAATGGTCCTATTGCTTAGGCTACTGGAGCCATCAGCCATCTTTCCCTGCCTACTTCTCTTATTTTTTCAGCATTTCATGCTGAACCACTTATTTTCCAGTGATGTTCTAGTATTTCAAATAGTACATTGGTGTACATCTCAGAGCTACAGTCCTCACGGACCACAGTCCTGCTGTTAGGTTTCAGCCCTCTCTCCCTGACATGTAATCAACCAGTTAATGCTACTGACTGGCCAGAGGGTCCACACACCTGGCTCCACAGATTGTAATGAGTGTCTAATTAAAAGCCAAGGACAAACACCTGGTGTATGCTGCCCCTGCTGCCCTTGAGGACCAGAGCTCTGCACTCTTGTTGTAGAACATTACATGGCTAATGTCAAATAACTTCAGTAGGGTCTTTAGCTTACAGTACTGTACCAGCATGGGGTAGGCAGGAAGAGACCTGAGGTATTTACCATCCACAGAGAGCGGACAGAGACAAAGGCTATAAACAGATAGAAAATGAAAGGTTGAAAGAGAGAACCCCAGATAGCATCCATTTGGTTGAACATTCATAGACATGGAAAATGCATGAGATGTACAGTACAAGGGGCACTTAGAATGGAGGAGACAGAGAGAGAGAGAAATTGAATCGAGAGAGAGCGAGAGGGAGAGAGAGGCAAAGCTGAACGGTAGCCGCATAGGAACCCCACCTTACCCCGAGACATCCAATTCCTTGTTAACTGGTGGGGAAATTAAGTGGGGCTATCCGGCCAGGTAGTAGGCTCTCAGCCAATCAGGCTAGTGATGTGTCTCACCCTTAACCCTGACCTCCATTTCTCTAATAATCAACCTGTGTACTGCTAAACCATCAGGCCAACAATCCACTGGAGAGCCGCTTCACACATTGACTGGTCCTGAGTGTGTGTTTGTGTTGGCTCACCAGGCTGTTGGCCGAAAAACTACCCTGTGTTTGTTGGACGTATCTTTGGGTCAGGACCTACTCCCTTTACTATATAACAGACACTAGGTGAGTGTGTTTGTGTTGCAGCAGATTCTGTGTTTCAGCAGATTCTGTGTTGCAGCAGATTCCGTGTTGCAGCAGATTCCGTGTTGCAGCAGATTCCATGTTGCAGCAGATTCTATGTTGCAGCATATCCCATTGTTGGCCCATTTGAGTCCTACCAGACCCTACAGTGGCCTTTAACAGCCCTGTATTTGACCTGTAATAGGCTGAGATGTGTGAGCTGCCTGCAGCCTGTCCAGCTGGGTTTCACTCACTTCCTGTCGTCTCCCAGGAGAATTTCTTTGTTTATAAAACCCTGAAATGCTGCATGGACTTATTAGTGGGGCAGCAGGAGATGACTAGATAGCAACCATAGGGGAGAAGACACTGCTAAAAACTGTGAGTGCATGTTTGCGTGTGTGTGCTTATGTGCTTTTTTGCATGCGTGTGTGTATGTGCACATACATGCGTGTGTGTTTGCGTGACTGTGTGTGCCCACACTGCCCAAAGAGAGACAGTGATGACGGGAGAACTGAGTTATTCCCCAGGGATTGTCTGGAATGTGTTGGAGCTTTCTCTCGTGTGGCCCACTCGCTCTTTAAATGACAAAACAGAGACATTTCAGCAGCCAGACGTTAACCTCTAGAAGCCCCTGTATTTAAAATATGACAACAGTAAGAGATCGCAGGTATATTTATGTCTGTCTGCCACCAGGGCTGAAATGCTACATCACTGAAAGGACAGACAGGTCCACAACAGGTTACATTGCTGTCAGTCATTGTTCTTTTCAGTTATTCTTAAAGGTAACAATGGAATGTAAGAGAAAGTCTTGATGACATGCGGACGCATGCACGGATGCACGCAGACACACGCGCAAACACACACGCGCACACACACACACACACACACACACACACACACACACACACACACACACACACACACACACACACACACACACACACACACACACACACTGAGAGTGGAACAAATCGAACAGGCCGTAAACATGACACACTATTATGAAACCGATCCAGTACCTTGTTGTGTCCTCTGTACTCCTGTTACCCTGGCCAGGTGTGATTGCAGACTGTGCTATTAAACCCAATTGAAATGAGAGTTTATCAAAATTGGATTTGTTTTCGATTCTTTTGTGGGTCTGTGTAATCACAGGGAAATATGTGTCTCTAATATGGTCATACATTTGGCAGAAGGTTAGGATATGCAGCTCAGTTTCCACCTCATTTTGTGGGCAGTGTGCACATAGCCTGTCTTCTCTAGAGAGCCAGGTCTGCCTTCGGCGGCCTTAATTCATCTGACTGGTGTCACCTCTGTCACCGTCCCATGATCCTCCATGATCCATCATGATCCCCACGGAGCGCTTAGAGAGAAACATGACACGGTCAGGATTTGTTCCACCTCTATAGGACCTGCTGTTTTCCAATGATAGAACGGGTACCATCTTCATTCAAACATTGATAGGACCCGTCCTATATTCATTCAACAGTTGATTGTCAATACCATGCAGCCAAAACTCGTTTAATAAAATGGTTGTACCTGCAAAGCGTACACCTTCTGCACTGTTATCTTACCAATGAACTCCAGAAATATGAAAATTAGTTAGAGAAGTGTGGAATTGTGGTCTGAAGTGGCTTAAAAGCAATATACTCTTGAGATCTTCTGAGATTCACAAAGCACATACTACTATTTTTTTTTTCAATGGTGTTCGGTCCTGCTTGCTGCAGCAGTGATATTTCCTCCAGACCTTTATTACAGAGTCTCTGTGTGTGAAATCCTACACAACCCATTTCCTGGATGACTGAAAGCTTTCCATCATCCAGAGTAGAAACCAGTGAAACAGACCGTGCCATTTTTCTACAGGCTATGTGCCAGCAGGGTCACAAGTGTCTGGTGTTACAGAGTGAATCTGGTGTTTGTTGTCTTTAGGCCTCTTGACCCAAACCACAACATCTACTGTACCATGTCCCTCCTTGTGAAATAGCACGTACAGTATAGTAGCTTTCTTAGGGTTAACATTATTGTTTTAACAATGCTGTTACATCAACCAAGCTCCAAGTGCTGTGGCTCTTCCATCATCTACACAGATATAGATTGCCCCTAAGGCTGCTCTCTCACTTAATACAGCCAAACTGAGCCCTCTCTACCGAAATTGGTGTCTCTTTTCCTGAATTATATTCTCTCTCTCTGTTTCAGCCCACAAGCCCCAAGTTCGGAAAGGCTGATTCCTATGAGAAGCTTGAGAAGCTGGGAGAAGGCTCGTACGCTACAGTATACAAAGGGAAAAGCAAGTGAGTGCCTAAACAATGTTAATGGAATGGTCCAATGCAGCTGTTATTATCTCAATATCAAATCTTTTTTGGGTAGCAATTAAATACCTTAATGTGATTATTTTCAATTAAAAATAGTTTTAAATAGTTTTTTGTCTGGGAGGGGTGTGGGTGGGAAAGGGAAACATTTGGAACTCTCTTTCTTATTGGTTTACACATTTACAGTCTGGTGATGTCACCAGGCAGGCCAAAGCTCCATCCCACCAAACAGACTGAAACTTCAGGTGGTCTTTTCAAACAGCTCTTACACTAAAAGTGCATTGTAATAATTTTCTCAATTTCACAGTATTATTCGAACCTTAAAGTGTGGAAATATACAGTGGGGCAAAAAAGTATTTAGTCAGCCACCAATTGTGCAAGTTCTCCCACTTAAAAATATGAGAGAGGCCTGTAATTTTCATCATAGGTACACTTCAACTATAAAAAAATCCAGAAAATCAAATTGTAGGATTTTTAATGAATTTATTTGCAAATTATGGTGGAAAATACGTATTTGGTCACCTACAAACAAGCAAGATTTCTGGCTCTCACAGACCTGTAACTTCTTCTTTAAGAGGCTTCTCTGTCCTCCACTCGTTACCTGTATTAATGGCACCTGTTTGAACTTGTTATCAGTATAAAAGACACTTGTCCATAACCTCAAACAGTCACACTCCAAACTCCACTATGGCCAAGATGAAAGAGCTGTCAAAGGACACCAGAAACAAAATTGTAGACCTGCACCAGGCTGGGAAGACTGAATCTGCAATAGGTAAGCTTGGTTTGAAGAAATCAACTGTGGGAGCAATTACTAGGAAATGGAAGACATACAAGACCACTGATAATCTCCCTCGATCTGGGGCTCCACGCAAGATCTCACCCCGTGGGGTCAAAATGATCACAAGAACGGTGAGCAAAAATCCCAGAACCACACAGGGGGACCTGCAGATGACCTGCAGAGAGCTGGGACCAAAGTAACAAAGCCTACCATCAGTAACACACTACGCCGCCAGGGACTCAAATCCTGCAGTGCCAGACGTGTCCCCCTGCTTAAGCCAGTAAATGTTCAGGCCCGTCTGAAGTTTGCTAGAGAGCATTTGGATGACCCAGAAGAAGATTGGGAGAATGTCATATGGTCAGATGAAACCAAAATAGAACTTTTTGGTAAAAACTCAACTCGTTGTGTTTGGAGGACAAAGAATGCTGAGTTGCATCCAAAGAACACCATACCTACTGTGAAGCATGGCGGTGGAAACATCTTGCTTTGGGGCTGTTTCCTGCAAAGGGACCAGGACGACTGATCCGTGTAAAGGAAAGAATGAATGGGGCCATGTATCGTGAGATTTTGAGTGAAAACCTCCTTCCATCAGCAAGGGCATTGAAGATGAAACGTGGCTGGGTCTTTCAGCATGACAATGATCCCAAACACACCGCCCGGGTAACGAAGGAGTGGCTTCGTAAGAAGCATTTCAAGGTCCTGGAGTGGCCTAGCCAGTCTCCAGATCTCAACCCCAAAGAAAATCTTTGGAGAGATTTGAAAGTCTGTGTTGCCCAGTAACAGCTCCAAAACATCACTGCTCTAGAGGAGATCTACATGGAGGAATGGGCCAAAATACCAGCAACAGTGTGTGAAAACCTTGTGAAGACTTACAGAAAACGTTTGACCTCTGTCATTGCCAACAAAGGGTATATAACAAAGTATTGAGATACACTTTTGTTATTGAGCAAATACTTATTTTCCACCATAATTTGCAAATAAATTCATAAAAAATCCTACAATGTTATTTTCTGGATTTTTTTTTCTAGTTTTGTCTGTCATAGTTGAAGTGTACCTATGATGAGAATTACAGGCCTCTCTCATCTTTTTAAGTGGGAGAACTTGCACAATTGTTCGCTGACTAAATACTTTTTTGCCCCACTGTATATAAAACACAGGAAAGTCACGTTTTTGACTGCACTGCATTTTCCACATTTCCTACATAACTGTGTATGACCAATTTAAATGTGTGTAGCTGCTTGTAATCATGAAGCAGTAAAGTGGTTAAGGATAATAACAATTACTGTCCATATTCCATATTCATTTATTTTCCATATTACACTAATAACAAATCTGCACTTCCCAACCATGAAATACAATTTGTTTTATAAAATTTTGGAATGGAATTATTTAACGATTGTTTTTAAGAGTTATTGTTATGTTATTTTCCTTTTTTCCTGTTTGTGCATAGCTGTAAAATTCCCCAGGTTCTGATAATTAAAATGTAGCAAATGAAAATGTCATAGCCGTAAATGGATT